>NC_063335.1:29386808-29483390 GCF_021869965.1 Rhincodon typus
CCCCCAGAAGTCAGCGGGAAATTGACAAGCAAATATGTAAAGAGATCTTGGATATCTGTAAGAATAATAGGGTTGTAATGTTAGGGGATATTATCTTTCCAAATGTAGACTGGGACTGTCATATTGTTAAGGGCATGGTTGGGGAGAAATTTAAGTGTGTACAAGAAAACTTTCTTATTCAATATGTGACCTTCTTTTGGGAAATAAGGCAGGGCCAGCTATGGACGTGTTAGTGGGGAGCACTTTGGGGCAAATGATCATAATTCTAGTAGTTTTAAAATAGTTATGGAAAAAGATAAACTTGATCTAATAATTAAAGTTCTCAATTAGAGTAAGGCTAATTTTGACAGTCTTAGACAAGAGCTTTCAGAAGCTGACTGGGGGAGGCTATTCGCAGATAAAGGGCTGGTTGGGAAGCAGGAGGCCTTTAAGAATGAGATCATGAGAGTTCAGAACAGTATGTTCCTGTTAATGTGAAGGCTAAGGCTAGTAGGTATAGGAAATGCTAGGTGACTTGAGAAATTGAGGCTCTGGTCAAGAAAAAGAAGGAGTCATATATCAGATATAAACAACTGGGATTGAGTGACTCTCTAGAGAAGTATAAGGGCAGTAGGAGTATACTCGAGGGAAGCACAGGAGGGCAAAAAGGGGACATGAGATAATTATGGCAAATAGAGTTAAGAAGAATCCAAAGAGTACATTATGGACAAAAGAGTAACTAGGGAGACTATCCTCCTTTTCCTACTCTCACTATCATGTGTAGGTAACTTCAGCAAAGTGTTTGACATGGTTCTGCATGGCAGACTGGTTAGTAAGGTTAAATCACATGAGATCTGGGAGAGCTAGCTGAATGGATACAAAATTGACATTGAAGGAAAGAGGTGGTAGAGGGTTGTGCTTTAGACTGGTGGCCTGTGACCAGCAGTGTGCCATAAGGAGTTGGAATGTCATGTTGTGATTTTATAGGACATTGGTGAGGCCACTGTAGAATACTGCATAGAATTCTTGTCACTTTTCTGTAGGAAAGAAGTTGTTAAACTTGAGAGAGGTGCAGAAAAGATTTAGGATGTTGCCAGGACTGGATGGTTTGAGTTATAAGTTGAGGCTGTATAGACTGGGACTTTTTTCCCTGGAGCGCGGGTGCTGAGGGGTGACCTTTATAGGTGCTTATAAAATCCTGAGGGTCATGGACAGGGTGAATAGTCAAGGTCTTTTTCCTAGGTGGGGGAATCCAAAACTAGAGGGCATAGGTTTAAGGTGAGAAGGGAAAGATTTCAAAGGACTTGAGGGGTAACGTTTTTACATAAAGGGTTTGATTGGATTTGATTTATTGTAGTTACATGTACCTAAGTACAGTAAAAAGCTTTGTTTTGTGAGCAGTACAGGCAAATCATAGCAAACAAGGACATAGGTATCAAAACATACTTAGACAGAGCGAGGCATACAGGTTACACTGCACAGGAAGTGTGCAAAGCAAGATCAACATTATTTGAAGTTAGAGGGTCCATTCATCAGTCTAATAATGGCAGGGAAGAAGCTGTTCTTGGACCTGTTTGTAGCTTGCCGTCTCATCAGAAGTACCTCCCCTGTTTCTTATAATATTTAGTGTTAGCTATCTGTTTGAAACAGCCTGATGGAAGAGGTTGTAGGAGAGCATTATGCAAGTGGTGGAAGCAGGTACAATTAAAAAATTTAAAAAGCATCTGGATGAGTATATGACTAGGAAGGGTTTAGAGGGATATGGGCCACACGCTGGCAAATTGGACTAGGTCAGATTGGGGTGTCTGGTCAGAGCGAACAAATTGGACCGAAGGATCTGTTTCTGTATGACTCTATAATACTAACAGATCAGCCATGATCTAATTGAATGGTGGAGCAGGCTTGAAGGTTCAAGTGGCCTGCTTCTCCTCCTAATTCATATGCTCATATGAAATCTGTCAGGGCTCAGGCTCTTGTCAGTTCCCAGCTCCAGTCATTTGCTCGGTACTACATCTGTGGTGATTTTAATTGAGTTCTTCCCTCTCTTCTGTTACCTGATTTATAGCTATTTCTGTGATGAAAACTGATGAAAAAAACCTCATCAATTCATCTTCATCTCCTTATTGGCCATTAATAACTCTGCAGACTCACTTTCTATAGGACCAATGCTTACTTTATTAACTCTTTTGAATATGTATAAAAATTCTTACTATCCGTTTTTCTATTTCCCCCTAGTTTTCTCTAATATTCTAATTTTTCCTTGTCTTTTGCTGTATTTTTTATGTTCTGTCTAATCTTCTGACCTGCTATCCATCTTCATGTAATTATATATAATTTCTTACATTTGCTACCATAGAATCATAGAATCCCTACAGTGTGGAAACGGGCCATTCAGCCCAATAAGTCCCTCCGAAGAGCATCCCTCCCAGACCCATTCCCCTATCCCTATATTTCCCCTGCCTAACCCACCTAACCTAAACATCCCTGGGCACTATGGGCAATTTAGCATAGCCAATCCACCTACCCTGCACATTTTTGGACTATGGGAGGAAACCGGAGCACCCCAAGGAAACCCCGCAGACACTGGGAGAATGTGCAAACTCCACACAGACAGTTACCTGAGGCTGGAATCGAACCTGAGTCCCTGGCGCTATAAGGCAGCGGTGCTAACCACTGAGCCACCATGCTGCCCCTAACCTGATTCCCTGACTGGGAATTGAACCTGGGCCGCGGCGGTGAAAGCGCCAAATCCTACCCACTAGACCACCAGGGACTCTTTCCTTCAAACCAATTTTGTATCCATTCAGCTAGTTCTCCCAGATCCCATGGGATTTTACCAAGGCTGGTAGGTTATCACCTTGAATTTTACTTTCTCGTTGGAATGTATTTGTTCTGTGTATTTTGAATTAGCCCTTTTAAATGTCAGCCACTGCGTATCTATTGACTTAACCCTTGCTTCACCCTGCCTGCAAATTCTCTTTGGCTAGCTCGGCTTATGCATCCTTGTAATTGCCCTTATTTTATTTATAGTACAAGCCTTGGACCCACTCCTCTCTTCAAACTGAGTGTAAAATTAAATCAGATTTTGGTTATTGCTAGCAAGGGCTGCCTTCACTATGAAATCATTAATTCCATCTTGTACAATACCAGGTTTAGTATTTCCTGCTTTCTGGTTGGTCCAAAGTGTGCTGTTCTACGAAACTATCATGAAAATGTTCTATGGACTCCTCATCTAGGCTACCTTTTATCTGTCTGATTTTTCCAGTTTCTATGGATCTACTCCATCCTACCATGTGGTTACTGTTAGTGGGCGTATGTACCTCTTCTAGGCTTTACTGTTTCTCCTCTGTTGTGGATAAATCACCACAAGTTACCTTTAATTCGGCTACTTATTAAGAAATCTTACAGATAATCATGTACTGAAACAATGATTTAAACTTTATTGCATGTAGCAAACAAATTAGGACCCCTCAAGTAAGCAAGTTAAGCCTCACACTCAACTTGGCTATGGTGGAATTTAGCTAAGATTCCAACCAACAATGTCTGTCTCTGGATATGGCCAGTGTTTGATCCTTGTGCAGCTTTTTTCTTTGGCGTTCTGCTGCTGAATTGTTCTGGTGTTGGATTCTTATACAATTTTGTCTCTTTCAAGTTTGTGTGACATTATTGAGATTCTTTAGGTTTTTTTCCTCTATAGCATTGATTACGGTTTTGGAGACCTCCAGTTTGTAGCTTGCCTTCTGGTCAGAAGTATCTCCCCTGTTCTTTGTAATATTTGGTGTTAGCTGTCTGTTTGAAACAGTCTGTCCTGCAAATAACCCTTTTACTTCTGGATATCCCTTCTGCATGCAGTCTTAAATGCCCGTTTGCCATAAGGTAGTAGGTTATCAAGCAGTGTCATCTGCTGTTCCCAGGAAACATCTTGTTAATGTTGCATTGATTCCTTCTTCCCAGGGATGGTTAATTAGCATGTTGCTTAATTCCTTTATAACAGTTTCTCCTTGTCTCTTTCATCTCGGGAAACAATTTATCCCGGAAAGAGTTATTGGTGATTCTTTCAATCCATGAAGTTATTAAAGCTCTGAAGTTTACATTGTTACACGTCTATACAAAACTGCTTCTACAGACCGATTTCTTGAACAAAGCCACTCCTCCATCTTTGAGTTCCTGTTCTTCCTAAACATCATGTACACTTCAATATCTTGGTCCCGGTGTGTGAAAACCAAGTTGTTGAACAACACACATTCTCAAATTGGACTGCCATTACTCTAATTCATATTCTAATTAATCAATGCTAAAATTTATTGCTTCTTCTTTTCTACTGATGTCCAAAGAGAGAAGACTTTTTCGACCCTTAATTGTGCCACTCGGACCTCTTATAAAGTCCAGTGATTGAGATAGATGAGACAATCATCAAATCGAAGCAACATACTGCAGATGCTGTCGATTGAAATAAAAACAGAAGGTTCTGGATGTGCTCCACAAGTCTGGCAATATCTATGGAGAGAGAACAGGGTTAATATTTCAAGTTCAGTATAGCTCTTCCTCAGACCCCTGAAGTCCTGAAGGAAAATGGATAGGGTGTAAGTTGGAAACACAAACCCATGAGATTGACAATACCAATAATTTGAGTTTCCATTTTATATGGCGATTTTTGTGCTGATATTAGTAAGTTGACTGGTTGCAGAAGGCGGTGACTTATTTTGGTTTGATTCCAAAAAGCTTGAGAACCATTACCCTAACAGGGTAAACAAAGAGAGGAATTGTATGGGTGCACAGTGGTTAGCAATGCTGCCTCACAGTGCTAGTGACCTGGGTTTGTTTCCAGCCTTGGGTGACTCTGTATGGAGTTTGCATGTTTTCTCCATGTGTGGATTACTGCCGCTGCACTGGTTTCCCCCTCAGATGTGCAGGTTAGGTGGATTGGCTATGCTAAATTGCCCGTTAGTGTCCAGGGATGTGTAGCTTAGGTAGATTAGTTATAGCAAATGTGGGGTTATGGGGATAAGTTGGGTCTGGGTGGGATGCTGTTCGGAGGGTCAGTGCAGACTTGATCGGGCAAATGGCTTCTATCTGCACTGTATGGATTCTTTGATTATATGTTCAATCTTGATTATAGAACTTTCCTTGTTCCAGAAAAATTCTAGGACCACAAAAGATCAAGTGTTAAAAGTTGAGAGGCTTTCACTTCCTATCTCCGATAGAAAATCAGCGAAGGTATGTATGTAAGACAAGTTCATGCTAATTACAATTTAAATTTGCTTATCTTAGCTACTAACTAAATATTTAAGCTATATTTGACAACTATTGGCATATGATGCTGTGTTTCCATTGCGGAAAGGTTCAGTCCTTTGAACTCAGACCATTAAATATGTTACAGAAACAAAAATTCCTGGAAAATCTCAGCAAATCTGGCAGCACCTGTGGAGAGAAAGCAGAATTGATGATTTGAGTCCAGTAACTGTTCTTCAGAACTGATAGCAGCTGATATGTCCAAGTACACTGTTCAGCAGTCTGCAGAGAAAAGCTTCACAAAGTGTTGCCTCCTGCATTTTAATTGCTGTCAAAGAAACATCGAGACTACTTCACCATTGATTGGGATCATGGTTGATCTTTTGTCTCAGTACCATTTTTCTACTTTTTCCACATATTCCTTGATGTCTTTAAAATTTAGAACTGTATTTATCACTTTTTTGAATATATTCAGTGACTTGGCCTCCACAGCCTTCTGTGCTCAAAAAATCCACAAGTTCACTGCCCTTTTGAGTGCAGAAATATTTCCTAATCTCAATCCCTGGTTCTAGACTCTCCAACCTGGGAAAACATCCTCCCTGCGTTTAGCCTGTCCAGTTCTGTTATATTTTTATGTTTCAATCAGATTCTTTCTATCCTTCTAAACTCTTGTGAATACAGGTCCATTTGAACCAACATCTTCTAATAATGCAGACCTGCCATCCCTATTATCAACCTAGTGAACCCCCACTACACTCCCTGTATGGCAACTATATCCTCTCGGAGGTAGGGACATGAAAACTTGCATGCAATACTGCAAATGTGGTCCAACCAAGGCCCTGTATAACTGCAGTAAGACATCCCTATTTCTGAATTCAAATCCTCTTGCAACGAAGGCCAATTTCCATTTGCCTTCCTAATTGCTTGCTGCACCTGCTTGGCTACTTTCATTGATTGCTGTACATGGACACAAACATGGATAATATAACATTTAGTCTGCCACACAATAAATGAAGAACAGCAAACCAATAACTTTGACATTTCCTTAATACTAAGTTACCAGAGAGCAATTTTGAGAAGCAGTCAACCAAAGTCTGAATCCAGTTCATCCATGTCGGTGACAATAAGATTGTCTCTAATCTCTATGTAACATGCTCTGTCCTTCCCTCATGGGTGCCAACCTCCCCACCCATCAAAAGCCCCTGGTTAATGTCCTCAGCTTGATCCTCGAAGGATTGTTTTTGCTGCCCTGTTTTAATAGAAATGCAGAAACTAGAAGCAGAAGTATGCCATTTGGCCCTTTACGCCTGTTCTGTGATTCAGTATGATCGTGGCTGATCTTCTATCTCTATGCATGTTCGTGCTTTCTTCCCAAACTCTTTGAAGCCTTTAATATTTAAAAATATATCCTTTTTTTTTGGATATATTCAGTAGCTTAGCCTCCATGGTCTCCTTTGGTAGTGAATTCTATAGGATGACCACCTGCTGAGTGAAGAAATGTTTCTTTACTCAGTCCTAAATGGCCCACTCCTTTTCCTGAGACTGTGACCCGTGGTTCTAGATTCTGAGTCAGGGAAAACATCCTCAAAGCATCTAGAATGTCACTTCTTTTATTTGTTTTCTCCCCTCTTATTCTTCCAAACTTTAGGGAATAAAGGCCCAGTCAAACTAATCTCTCGTCGGATGGTTCTGCCATCAATGGTAAAAGTCGCCATAGTCTGAAAGGACCATAGGGCATATTTCTCATCAGAGAGATGATTAGCGGCTGTTTAAACTAAGATTTACCACATCTCAGTTGAGGGGAAAGGTTGACAAAGAGAGTCCTTCATAGTAAGCTTGGCTGGTACAGGAATTCAACCCCCGCTGTTGGCATTATACTGCATTTCAAACTGGCTGTCTAGCCAACTGAGATAACTGACCATTCCCCCATGCTATCAGCCTGGTGAATCTCCATTACAGTCTCTCTATGGCACGTATATCCTTTCTTAGATAGGGAGACCAAAACTACATGCAATACCCCAGGTGTGGTCTCACCAAGGCATTTTGTAACTGCAGTAAGATGTCCCTATTTCTGAGCTGAAATCTAATCTTGCAATGAAGGCCAATTTACTATTTGCCTTCCTAATTGCTTGCTGTACCTGACTGTCGACTTTCATTGACTGGTGTACACGAACATCCTAATCCGTTTTGCTGAGCTTTTCCAGCAACTTGTGTTTTTGTTCCTGATTTACAGCATCCGCAGCTCTTTCGGTTTTTACCCTAATCCCTTTGTACGTCTGCAAGTCCCAATATATCACCATTTAAATAATATTCTGCCTCTCTGTTTTTCAGACCGAGGTGTATAACTTCACATATTAGCCATGTTAGACTGCATTTGCTATCCTTTTGCTAACTCACTCAACTTGCCTGAATCACTTCGAAACTTTCTTGCATTCTTCTCCCAACTTCCAAATCCATCCTATTTATTCCCACTGTTTCCTGTCTATCAACCAATATATTACCTCCAATCCCTTATACCTTAATTTTGCCCACTAGCCTCTTTTGGGAGACTTAAGAGCCTTCTGAAAATCTGAATCCACTGGTTCTATCTGATCTGTTCTACCAGTTACATCCTCCAAAAAAATACTCCAGTAGATTTGTTACGCATGAGTAGCCTTTCGTAAACCCATATGCTGCCTTTATGTTGTGTTAACGCACCTTTTATAGTAGATTTTAGCATTTTCTCCACTGCTAATGTTAGCTAACTGCTCTGTCATTCTCTTTTTTCTCTCCCTTCCTTTTTAAATAGTGGATTTGTCACTTTCCAATCTGCAGGAACCGCTCCAGAGTCTATAGAAGTTTGGAAGATGACAACCAAAGTATCCAAAATTTCCAGGGCCATTTCCTTTAGAACTCTGGGATGTAGATTTGTCAGACTTTAACTCCACTAATTTCTCTAGCACTTTTCTTACCAATACTGATTTTCTTCCATTTTTGCCTTCTCACTAGACCATTTGTGGGAGGTTATTTGTGCCCTTTGTTGTGAAGAATAGAAGAATGTGTTCAATTCTTCTGCCATTTCTTTGTTCCCCACTTGAATTTTCCCAGCTTCTGACTATAAGGGACCTATGTGTGAATACAAATCTTTTCCTCTCCACATATTTATAAAAACTTTCCATGGTCAGTTTTTATGTTCCTTACAATTTTTATTCTCAGACTTTATTTTCCATTTATTGATCACACTTGCTAAATTCTAAAATCCTCAGGCTTGCAGCTTTTTCTAGACATTTTATATATCTTCTCTTTGGATTTAATGCTGTCCCAAATTTCTTCTTGAAGCCATGATTGAGCCACCTTTCCTGTTTTATTTTTGAGCCAGAAAGGAATGAATATTTGTTGAAATTCATGCACATATTCTCAAAGTAGTATGTTGTCCATCCACAATAAACCATTTAATAAGCTACCCCAATGAATCCTTGCCAATTTGCACCTCATACCAGAACACTGTTTTTGGATTTGATAACTTCACTTTTCATCTTAATGAAGAATTCTACCATGTTATGGTCACTCTTCTCAATGGACCCCGTGCAACAAGACTTTCTCATTGCACAGTACACAGACTAGAATATGTATAAATTAAAGTCACCCTTGATTACAGCTGTAACCTTATTGCAAACATCTCTGATCTTATTTAAAACCTCTTACCTCTCCATTACTGTTTAGGTATCTATAGACAACTCCCACCAATGTTTTCTGTCCTTTTTGGTGTTTCTTATCTTCACATCATGATTTTCCTGAGCCAATATCAATCCTCATATTGCATGATTTCTCTTGTACTAAATGCACAATTCTATCTTAATTTCTTTCCTTATTTGTCGATCCTTCCTAAATAATGAATACTCTTGGATGTTCAGTTTCAATCCTTGGAACCTTGCAGTCATGTTACTGTAATTGCCACCGTTCCATATCTGTTTATATCTGCGCTGCTAATTTATCTACTTATTGCTCTGTGCATTAAGACACAAGGCCTTCAGACTTTTCTTTTTAAACTTGGTAAGTTACCTGACCTTTATTTTGCACTATGACCTCATTTGTTTTTCTCCAACTGCCTTTTATGCTGCATTTGTTTTCGTTTCAATGCTTGTTTCATCCTCTCTCTGCCTACTCAAGTTCCCATTCCTCTGCCTTTTCTCCGGCCAGGTATTCACAACATATATCCTGTTATTTCTGCTTGTGATAGCAAATGGCACTGGTAAGTAATCCTGACATTACTACCTTTTGAAGTCTTACTTTTTAAAATTTGAGTTTTAACTTCCTATATACTGCTTGTAGGACATTAACATCTTTTTAAAACTTGTGATGTTGGTACCAGTATGTACCACGACCACTTATTATTCACCCTCTCCTTGCCTTCACTGCTCTGAGACATCCTTGATCCTGGCAGCAGGGGGGCAATATTCAATCCTGTAGTAAAAACAGAAATTCAAAGAAGAATCACTGAACTCGCTCTGTTAACTCTACTTTCTCTCCACAGATGTTGCCAGACCTGCTGAGTTTCTCCAGCAATTTCTGTTTTTGTTTCAGATTTCCAGTTCTTTGCAGTTCTACAGTTCTTTGTTTAATTCACTTCTATCTGTTCACCTTACTTTTGAATACCGTATCAGCACAGCACTGCCAATCTTCTTCCTCCCCTGCCACTTCTCTCTCTGGAAGCTGTGCAACAGTTGCTGGAGGTTGCTGTTCTTGTTGGGCTTGCAGAAGCTCTTGTTTCTGTTCTTCAATTCCTTCTCACTAGGAGTAAATCCACTAAAAAGGTAAACATAAGTTATAAGATCATTTGAGGGGAAATCAAGCAGTATTGATGATGGGATGTCTCAGCCCTCACATCCTTAACAGTGAAGCTCAAATTTATTCCTTCCCTGAACACTGGATGTTAGAACATAAGAACATAAGAACTAGGAGCAGGAGTAGGCCGTCCGGCCCTTCGAGCCTGCTCCGCCATTCAATAAGATCATGGCTGATCTTTTCGTGGACTCAGATCCACTTACCCGCGTTCTCACCTTATCCCTTAATTCCTTTATTGTTCAAAAAAAATCTACCTTATCTTTAAAAACGTTTACTGAAGTAGCGTCAACTACTTCACTGGGCAAAGAATTCCATAGATTAACAACCCTCTCGGTGAAGAAGTTCCTTCTCAATTCAGTCCTAAATCTGCTCCCTCTAATCTTGAGGCTGTGCCCTCTTGTCCTAGCTTCACCTGCCAGTGGAAACATCCTCTCTCCTTCTATCTTATCTATTCCCTTCATAATTTTATATGTTTCTATAAGATCCCCCCTCAATCTTCTGAATTCCAATGAATATAATCCCAATCTACTCAGTCTCTCCTCATAAGCCAACCCTCTCAACTCTGGAATCAACCTAGTGAACCTCCTTTGCACCCCCTCCAGTGCCAGTACATCCTTTCTCAAGTAAGGAGACCAAAACTGCACACAGTACTCCAGGTGTGGCCTCACCAGCACCTTGTACAGCTGCAGCATAACCTCTCTGCTTTTAATCTCAATCCCTTTAGCAATGAAGGACAAAATTCCATTTGCCTTCCTAATTACTTGTTGTTCCTATGCCCCTGCTGGCCCTGCATCCTCCCTGTTATTCCTTCCCACCCTACAATCTTCAATTACCACCCATCACTGT
Organism: Rhincodon typus; assembly: GCF_021869965.1. NCBI lineage: Eukaryota > Metazoa > Chordata > Chondrichthyes > Orectolobiformes > Rhincodontidae > Rhincodon > Rhincodon typus. Next base: position 29,397,690 of record NC_063335.1, read on the forward strand.
CCCTATTCCTTCAGTGACCCGATATATTCAGGCCAATCCTCACTTCTGAGCTGTCCACTTTCACAAGAACTCCATGCTCACCAGCCTCTCACTATTAGTGACTGAATCCCATGACACCTCTTCCCTGACGGTCTTGGTAGAAGAGTTCAGCTGTCCAAAGCCCACCTCCCAGACTGGTCTCTCAACAACAGCCTGACTGATCTACATCTAATCCCCAGACTATTGCAAGACCTTGGTGACTGACCAATGTCCAAACTCTGCAAAGGTTGGATCCATGAAATCATGTAGGATCAAGGATTTGACTGACAGTAGCCAAACTTGGTCTGCAATTTGACTCAGACAGTATCTCCGGACTGACTGGAATCCATTTTCATCCTACTAAACACTCATCTCCTTTTGATTTTCACACATTGCTCTTTTTAAAAGCACATGCAGTGTGTTTGCTGTGTAAGGTGCTGGCAGAAGTTGCAGTTCTGATCTTGATGTAACATGGACTGCAATATGTCCGTCCCATTTCTCACAGATACATTTATTTATCGATGCTTCCATCTGCCACAAGCTGCCTGCCCCTCCTTCTGCACTGAAAAGACGAGTTAGAACATGAGAGCTTGTTTGTCTCCAACTTGGTGCTGAATACCTTGCTTGCGAAAAAGTAGGCTAAGACACACAGAAGGTGCCTTGTTCTCAGTCAGTGCTAAAAGTCGTGTGTAGACACGTAAGATGCCTGGCAGTGCATTAGCACAAAGTGACTTACAAGTCTGTATATTCTTCAGCCCCAAAATACTTGCGCAAAGCCTTGAAAATTGTTATGCTACAAACATGCAATTTTGTTTTGAGGCTGATGCTTTTCCTAAGCCAACTTGCATGGATGTTTATGCAGCTAGTACAATGCATGTGTTTCAACCAAATGGCCACACCCCAAAGTCTAAGGGGAGTTGTCCTCAGTCAGGAGGACTGTTGTCGTCACTCAATGGTCCTGGCGTGATAAGTCCAGGGCAATGTCAGATGTCAGTCTGGAGCTTTGGGTGGTCAGGGTTAGAGGTTCTGTAAACTTACAGTGTAGGGAATGGGCCACAATTAGTCCTGCAGGTTCTGTGTAACCAGATGGAATAATGACAAGTCAGTTGGGGAGCTGCAAGAGATTTGCCAAGAGTTAGCTGCTTGACAGTTGACCCTGTTCTTCCAAGTTGGCCAGCCGAGCCGTAGTCAATCCTGAACAATGGTGAGATGTCATGTGACACTGGATGTGAGAGTAACTACCTTAGGTGGTGTTCTGATGTGGTATGACACTAAGACCGGGTAGCCTAAGTATATTCTTGTAGCTGCATTTGCAATGACAGTTGATCAGACAGGTGATGATGTAAAATAGCAGTACATTGACAAATGTGAGTTTCTATTTCCAATGAACTATCCCCTGTGCTATCTGTGTGTCCTTTAGAAGTCTTTTTCATTTCCCTCCAATTATATGCATTGTGAAGAGCTGTTCATGACTGGCAGTGATTAATCCTGCGCATAGCTGGACTTTAAATGTAGTGCCAGTGGTGGAAATTCTGGAAGGTGCAGGCAATATTTTCACCACTGGTGAGTGGGAGAACAGTGCCATAAAGGTGTGGTATGTTCATAATAAGGTGAGCTGCAGAGAATTGCACAGGATAACCTCATAGAGAGAAATCCTTCATGAAATGTATCAAAATAGATGCTTAGTCATGTTTTAATGAAATCCAGACCCTAGTATTGGGCCTCTTAGCTTTTTTTCTAGTTGCCTCAGACTGGACCTTCTCAAGGGTCTCACTATTACTGACCATGCCATATGAATAAAACTGGACACTATCATCAAGCTGAAATTTTGGCAGGGGCTTATATAAGACATGTCTCATGACATTCATAATTGAGTTGTTCTAACTATATAACCTAATATTTCAGTTGCTTCCCCTTTGACCTTGAAATGATTATCGATTTGCAGTGATTGGGCAAATATGATGATTATCATTAACGTGTTGTTTTGTATATTCTTACAGGACAGACTGAGAACGGAAAGAAACAAGGAGTACAATCAGTTTCTTAGGGAGCAAGACAAATATGAACGTTTAAAAAGAAATGACAGGTGGCTACCGAAGGTGACTTTTTTTTGGATTGAACAGGAAATAATTATAATCTGGCAGGAAGTTAATGTTAACGTCCAACCAAAGAAGTGGTTTAAAGTATATATTCTATGTGTGTGTAAAGTCAGAGTAGGAGAGCAGTGGACTTTGGTGCGTGTACTAGCTCTTTAAAAGAGCTATCCAGTTAGTCCTGCTATACTTCTCTCCCCATAAACAACAAACTTCTTTCCTTGAAAAATATGCACCCAGCTATCTTTTGAAAATCACTAGTAAATCTGCTTTCACCACTCTTTCAGGCAGCGAATTCCAATTCTGAACTACTTGATAAAATTATAGGATTATAAGAAATAGGTGGAGTAGACTGTTTAGCCTCTGTGCCTAAATGTCACAGTGCATCTCTACAGTATTATCTTTTAACCTGTTTTTTCAGTCTTACCAATGCTATGTTCATATCCTTGTCATTCCCTTTACATTTAAGACATTTGCTTTGACCTGCATTTCTTGAACTGAATGTGAGACTTGCTTGTAGTATGATAACTCCTGTCTAGAGAATTCTCTACAGAGTTCGTGAATTAATCTTGCCCACTTACCAGGTCTAAAATAACTGTTCTCTGGTTCCACAATGTATTGTTCTTAAAAAAAAAAAAAAAAGCCTGTCTAAAAAACCATGACCTCATCTAGGCTAACTTTGCCAATTTGATGCGTCAAATTCATGTCAAGATTAAAATCACCCATGATTTGTGTACCTTTTTTATAACCCAGTATTATTTCTTGTTTTGTTTCCATCATTAATATTTTTCCTTTGCTATTTTACATCTCCATTCAAACTGATTCCACATTTTGCTGTTCCAAATGGAATTATCTGTCAGTACTAGCCTTCATACAGTATTTTAGTTTGTCATCCTTGTCTCCCAACAAACACCATAAATCAATTTGCTCTGGTTACTGATCTTCTTGCCAGTTGAAAAACAGTTTCTTATGCATTCTATCAGAACCCCTTAAAGTTGTGAATGTTTGTTTCTTTTACAATTCCCCAACATGTTCTAAGCTCCCCAATACCTTCTCCGCTCTAAAGAGAACAATCACAAATTCTCTGATCTCTCTCTCTCTGTCTCTCTCTCCCTCTCTCCCTCTCTCTCAGTCTCTCGGTCTCTTTCTCGCTCTCTCTTTATCTCGCTGTCTCTGTCAGGCTGTCTCTCTGCCTCTGCCTCTCTCTGTCCCCCTACCATCCCCCTCTCTCTCTCTCTGTGCCTCTGCCTCTCTGCGTGCCCCTCCCTCTCTCTCTCTCTCTCTCTCTCTCTCTCTCTCTCACTCACTTCTCTCACTCACTGTCCCTCACCCCCCCTCTCTTTCTCACACACTCCTATTCTGTCTCTCACCACCGCTCTCCGCAGCCCCCCCACCCCCACCCCACCCCCATGCGTGGATCTGAAGCTACTCATTTCTGGTAGCATATTACTAAATTCTCTCTGCATCTTGTTCAAGACTTTATCCCAGAGTGTGATGCACAGAACCAAACACAATATTCTAGCTGTGGCTAACCTCTGACCCATAAATGTTGAGCAAAAATCCCTAGCGATGAATTTATGAATCCAATATTTTCATATGCTTTTATTTCTGATCAGCTTTTGCCTGATCTGCCACTCAAATATTTAAACATGTAAAACCCAGGTCTTTGTTCCTGCTCCCCATAAAAAAATGTACAATTTTTTTGTGCTAATTCTCCTCATTCTGCATTCCAACTTGCTGTTTTACTTGTTTGGTTTGCTAATATATCTCTGTTCTCCTCAAGAGTGCTGCTTTCCGCTGCACTGTTTATTACTTCTGAGTTTTGTATAGTAAACAATTTTGATATTTTGCCCTATGTACCCATATCCAGGTCGTTAGTATGCATTGGAAAGAGCCGTGATTGTACTACCTACGGCTGTGGTCACCATTGTATACTTGGATTTACAAAGCAATAATTCACAGCTAATGCTTGCCATACTAAGGCAGTGAACTTTTAAATAGTATTACATTACATTTCAAGTATGGAAGCAGACCACTTGTTCTGATGAAAGGTCATTGATTAACGAAAGATTAACGCATTTCCCCCCATAGATGCTGTCTGACCTGAGTTTTGCCAGCAATTCCTTTTTCGTATTCTTCCCACTTTATTTAATCTTTCCCTATTAACTTATCCCATTCCTTTCTCCTTTGTTGCTGTATGAAATTTTCTATTACTGGCTATTCAGATTTCTAAACTGTTACGTATCACTATAAGTTGCGTCCTATGTGGAAAATACACGTTAAATATACAGATATTTTAACTGTATCATGCATTTTGACACTTTAGAGCCAGTGTTTATTTGGATTCTAATTGATTTTATTTCAACATTATAACCAGTATTATAAGGAGAATATTGATCCTTCAGATGATACCAGCTTTCAGAATACAACTCAAATAAGAACAGGGGCACTCAATCCAGCATCTCATAGGAAAGATGCTTATACTTCAATGGAAGCTTATGAGGAATTGTTGAATCAAAAGCGACAAGAAGAGGACAGATATCGAAAATCTGATGATCCTGAGGTTGGTCAGAGAAGGTAATAATAACAGATTATTACAGACTTAGAAAATTTTGATAACATTTCATGGGAAGTACATTATTTTAATGCAGATCATTTTCATGATATTGCGATGAAATATCTGCTCAACAGTGATATCTAAATTATTCTGATTCACATAATTTGTGAATATGATCTCTTGAGGATCTCAAGTGCTGATGGAAAACTGCTATCTAAACCATATATATTAAATATCTTAATAATTTGCTGCCTTGTGATAGCTCCAAAAGATTACAAACACATTTCCTCAAAAGGTGCTTGAGGCAGAGTCCTGGAATATCTTTAAGGCTAAGGTAGATAGATTTTTGATAAGCCAGGGTGTAAAGTGTTATCAAGGTAGGCAGGAACGTGGAATAATGAGCTCAACCATGATCTGTTGACTGGCAGAGCAGGCTTGAGGTGCCAAGTGGCCCATTCCTCCTGATCTCTATTTTCTTTAAGGTTCACTTATTTATATGTCATAACTCACTGGGGAAGTGTGCTGTCAGTGCAAAAATATATACAATTGCTGGAACAAAATGTTTCTAATACTTTTACAGTAGTATGTATGTCATTGGTCTCTTCAATTAAAAGGCATGGCAAAATATTTAAACTATGGATTATTCCTTTACAGAAATGTTCAGACGCAAACAGACAGAGGATCAGAGGCCTATGAAAACAACTTTGCTAATTCTGGCAACCACTTTCAGCGATCGAAAAATGAAAGCAGGTGATTGTTCGTTCAGAGCTATTGTACCCATATTGGCATTCTTGTACCCTGATCATCATGCAGAAATGTTTCTTATAGACATGTGTTGTGATATGATTTATAATTACATTATGAGGTAGAGAATTTCTCGCAGTCATGGATTGTCCTCAAAACAAAAAGAAAACAGCCAGAAAATAGTGACCAAATCTGACAATAATGGGTGTCTGCTCCTTGCTTCTGGAGATGTCTGGCAACTAACTCTTGACTCCATGAGCCACCTTTCTTCTAATACATCCGGACTCTCAAAACAAAAAGTGCAGCTTAGAGGGAGCTGTGTGTTCTTGTGCAGAAGCACAGAAGGTTAGCTTTCAGGTGCAGCAAGTAATCAGGAAGGTAAATAGAATTTTGGCCTTTAATGCTAAAGGGAGTTGGAACTTAAAAACAGGAAAGTCTTACAACTGTTGGTGAGGCTGAACCTGGGATACTGTGTACAGGTTGGTTCTCTGTATCTAAGAAAGGATGCAATGGTATTGGAGGCTGATCAACAGGCTGATTTGAGATGAAATGGTTGACTTATCAAAAATGGCTAAATAGGTTAGACCTTTATTTATTAGAGTTTAGAAAAACAAGATCTTCTTGAAACATGCAAGATTCTGAGTGGGCTTGACACCATAGAGTTGAGAAGATGTTTCCACCAGTTGCAGAATCTCGAACTAGGGCATGTATTTACAGAATAATGGGGACACTCATTTGAAACTCAGATGTGAAGGAATTTCTTCTCCCTGAGATTACTGAATGTTTGGAATTTTCTACTCTAGAGAGCTGTGGACACTATATCACTGAAAGTATTTAAAGAGGAGGTAGATAGAATTTTTAAATATCAGGGAACTGATGGCTGTGTTGAGCTGGAAAAAAAGAGTAGTTGAGGCCTGAAGCAAATCTGCATGATCTTGGGGCAGGTTTGAGAGTTGAAGGCCTACTCTTGTGCCTATTCCCTATGCTGTTTTATGTTTGTTTTAATGTGACATGTACAGAGTCAATGACATGTTTCTGTCAGCCGTATAGGCAGAGAATGAAGTATTGGAAGCTCTGGCGCAATGTAAACTGCTACGACATAAATGGAATCCTCAACTCAGAAGATTTTGTAGTTACTGCAGTAGCTGTGTATGGTTTGGTGAGAAAGGGTTCTTACAATTTTAAACTCTTTTCCTTTGTTGCATAGATTATTTGTTTTATGAAGTGCAAGCCCGTTTATGAGCAGTAAGAGCTGAAAATAAATTCATTATTGGATCGACCTTTCTAATCCAGATGAACCATCTCTGAAATTTCTATTTACATTCATGACTCTTGAGGAATGGCTAGAAGAATTGGGATCCAACAGTTAGTTGCAGCAACGTTACTGCTGTCCAGGAATAGCTGACCTGAGTGTGTAGGAATGTTGTCAAGGTGTTCATTTTTATTGTACATTAATATTTGGTTAGATGTGGCACCAAATGGAATGAACAGAATTACTTTACAGAGAGCTAGCGTGGAACAAATGGGCCAAATGTCCTCCTGTTCCATTGTGACTCTGCCAATACTTTACTAGCTCACTGATATTTAAATTATTTATCTGTTAACTTCCTTTATTCAGTTTTATATTTATACAGAAGCTAGTACTTCTTGCTATGTATAGAATCTGTTGACCTAGCTTTTTGGAATCCAAAATAGATACCTCATACCTTTCCCATGTTGAACTGTTCTGTAGAGTTTTTTCCACGAACTTGAACTTCAATTAGACACTGGGAGAATAGACAAGAGCATAAAACTATTTACTGTGTCACCTGATTTGGTGTCATCAGCACCTTAGGTATGTGTTTTTCTATCCCTTCATCCAAGTCACTTATTATTATAATGAAAAGGACCCAGTACAGATCGATGTGTAGGGCAGTGTCATCATACATTGTTGGGTAATTGGGGCATGTACAAATTAAACCTGTTGTCGGGTTCTCTAACCTACCTCCAAACCTGTTGCTTTCAATTTAAAACACACTTACTTTTGTTAAAAGTCTCTTAATTGAATCTTACCAACTCCGTTATGGGAGACTGAAAGAGGTACAAACACATGGGATACAGGGAAACTTGGCAAGTTGCAACCAACATTGGTGGTAGAAGGGTTTTTTCTCTTTTTGAGTGGCTGGAGATTAATTTCTAGTGGTGTCCCGCAGGGGGATCAGTACTTGGTCCTTTGTTGTTTGTATCACAAACAACGTAGATGAGAATATGGGGAAAGATGATAAGTAAGTTTGCAATGACACAAATATTGGCTGGGTGGTTAACACTGAGGAAGAAGGTCTTGGTTACAGGCAGATATAAATGGATTGGTCAGATGGGCAAATCAGTGGCAGATGGAATTATCCCTGAGAGTCATACTATTTGGAAACAGACCCTTCAGCCCAACTTGTCCATGCTGATCAAGTTTCCCAAACTAAACTAGGACCACTTGCCTGCTTTTGGCCCATGACCCTCTGAATCTTTCCTATCCATGTAACTGTCCAAATGTCTTTTCAATGTTGTAACTGTATTTGCATCTCTAATTTCCTCTGGCAGTTCATTCCACATACGAACCACCCTCTGTGTGGAAAATATTGACGCTTAGGTCCCTTTTAAATCTTTCTCCTCTCACTTTCAAAATATTCCCTTTAGTTTTGGACACCCCCACTTTAGGGAAAAGACCTTTGCTATTCACCTTATCTATGCCCCTCATGATTTTATAAAATCCTATAAGGTCACCCCTCAACCTCCTACATTCCAGTGACAAAAGCCCCAGCCTATCCAGCCTCTCCTTATAACTCAAACGCTCCAGTCCTGACACTATCCTTGTAAATTTCTTCTGAACCTCTCTAATTTAAAAATATCCTTTCTATAGCAGGGGGACCAGAACTGTATGCAGTACTCCAAAAGTGTCCTTACTGACCTCCTGTACAACCTCAACATAACTCCTCTGCTCAATGGTCTGAGCAATGAAGGCAAGTGTGCAAAATGCCACCTTAGCCGTACTGTCTACCTGAGGCGCAACTTTCAAAGATAATGTACCTGAATCCTGGGTGTCCTACCATAAACTGTACGAGTCTTACCTTTGTTCATCTTACCAAAATACAATACCTCACATTTATCCAAATTAAACTCCATCTGCCACTCCTCAGCCCTTTGGCCTAATTGATCAAGATCCCTTTGATAGATAACCTTAGATAATCTTGAGTAACCTTCTTCACTGTCCACTATACCACCAGTTTTGGTGTCATCTGCAAACTTACTAATCAAGCCTCCTAAATTCTCATTCAGGTCGTTTATATAAATGACAAACAACAGGGGATCCAGCACCAATCCCTGAGGAACACTGCTGGCTAAGGGCGTCCAGTACAAAAAACAATCCTCCACCACCACCCTTTGTCTCCTACTGTCAAGCCAATTTTTCATCAGGTTGGCAAGCTCTTGAGGTGGAAGAAGTAACAAAGACGAGGGAGTACTCAATAAATGGCAGGAACGAGGAAGCTCAGGAACAGAGAGATCTTTGGGGTTTTCGTCTACACATCTATGAAGGTGGCAGGGCATGTTAATAGTGTAGTTCAGAAGACATATGGAACACTTGCATTCATCGTTCAAGGCATAGATTATAAGATTACATAAATTGTGTTGGAGCTGTACAGGATTGTGATTAGGCCACAGCTGGAGTAGTATGTGCAGTTTTGGTCTCTGCACCACAGGAAGGACTTGATTGCACTGGAGGGGCTGCAGAGGAGATTCACCAAGATTTTGTCTGGAATGGAGCACTTTAGATATGAAGAGAAGCTGGATAGGTTCAGGTTGTTTTGTTTTGACTAGAGAAGGTTGGGGGTGGGGGGGTACATGGTAGGGATGTATAAGATTGAGGGGCATGGACAAGATGGATAGGAAACCCTTAGTTGAAGGGTCAATAACAAGGGACATATTTTAACATGAAATGCATGAGATTTACAGGAAATTTGAGGAAAATTTTTTTTCCTCGTAGTGGGTGGTGGGGGTCTGGACTGCATTACCTGGGAGGGTAGATGAGGCATGTAACTTCAATTTTTAAGAAGTACTTGGATGAGCACTCGAAGTGACATAACAATCAATGGGACTAGTGCAGATTCAGTGTGGGTTTGGTGGCACAAACTTGATAGGTCAAAGTGCCCCTTCTGTACTGTGTGATTCTATAATTCGCTGCCTTGTGGAAATTATATAACTAACGTGCATAGAAGCTCCCTTATCTACTACGTTCAACCTCAAATAAAGTATATTAATTTGGTTTTTTTAGATGGGTCTTACCCTTCCAAAATCCTTACTTGTTACCTCATGTTTACTACAATTTATTTGCCCAAATGCTGAGTTATCTTCCTAATAACAGCACCTTACCCCCAACTGACATTAGCCATATAGCATATAATTTCCTAGTTTGTGTCTTAATTTTTCCAATCCAAGGAAACCCTTTCTAATCAAAAATATTTTTGAAGATAATGATAAATGCATTGACAATTTCCTCACCTTTTTTAAAGTATCTTAGATGGAAGCAATTATGTCCAGGAGATTTGAACTGAGTAAATTCCTCTCTAGTTTTTTTTTGTTTTTCGTGTCAATGGTATTTCATTTACATTCTATATTGTGTGACTCAATGCAAAAATCACTATTTCATAAGTCTGCCATTTCCTGATTTCCGATTATAATATTACCTGCATGCTTAGTTAAGGAACCAACTGTACTATATATTCATAAAGATCTTTAATTTTGACCTGGATATCCCTTGCAAGCATTTTCTTATTCCTTGAACTCATGATATTTAAGTGTAGCACTCTTAATGTAGTTATACATCGCAAGGTGTTTCGCAGGAGTGTTGTGCAAACTTGAGGGAAGGAATTCCAGACCTTAAAGAAAATAAAGGCAAGGTCATTGATAGGGATGCACAACAAGTGAGAATTGCGGGAGCGCAGGTATCTTGTAGGATTACAGGGCTGAATAAGATTGGTGAAAAAGTGGGGTGAGACCATGGGTGGATTTGACAGAACAAGAATTTTGAAATAGCAACATTGCCTAACAGGAAACTAATATAAGTCAGTGAGCAAAGGAGTGATGGGTGAATAGAGCAGTGTGTGTTAGGAGATGGCAGCAACATTTTTATTATCTTAGAATCATGGAGGATAGAATGTGGGAGGGCAGGCAGGTATTTATTTAAGACCTTTTCTTTTTGTTTTATAATCAGGTGGAAGCCTGATTTCTGCAGATTAGTAGACTGCATGTGCTAAATTTGCTCATAGTGCAAGGGCCTCACAGCTGCCAAATGAGGTAAATTTTTAACTATATTTTAATATCCAGTTGAGCTCCTTGTCCACAAGAGATATTGTATAATTGAATTATCTGGCATGCACAATTATATGACAATTAGAGGGGGAAACGATTTGGGGTGTAAGCTTTCACATTTAATAAAGCTTGGTGTGAAGCTCTTAAATATTTGGAAAGACTCAGGACAATTCCTGTCAGAAACAGACCCACAGCTCAAATTAATCATTGATTTTCCAAATTCAATTGATGACAAGTTGATTGTTAGTGCAGAAAATAAACCAGGTGTCATGGTGGATGTCTTTTAGACTGCATTCTCTCATGCCTGATTTCCCTTGAAAGAGCACTGGCTGCAAAATTTAAAGTCACTAACTTCTAAGTATCTCTGGCTCTCGTCTGAAATAGACATTTTGTGCCTTTAATGTGCAAATCAGTGCCCCAACACATGTTTTAGAGCCCCAGTTGAACTTGATAACTAACTGGGCAAGTCATGCCCTACACATGCATTTTCTTTGTCTATGCCAGCTGTTGCTTAAAGTGACTATCAAGTAACTTTATACAGGGACAAATGTTATATATACAGTGGAACTCCATGGCCCAGCTGTAACACAATCTCATTTCCTGGACCCTAACGTGTATGTTATATCAGACTTGTACTATACATCTCACTTTCCTATCGACCATGGTTATTGCATTGGTATATGGTCACAAATCATGAAAAGTAGCAGTGCATTGTTAACAAAAGCATAAATAATTCAAAGCATTAGGGTTCATGTCTAAAAGGTTAGAACCAAGAAGACTGGAAGCTGTGTGGACAGTTCTGGCCTATATAATATGATAAGGACATCGAGATCTACAAGGCCAAGTCCAGAATTTTGAACTTTACATTGATCTGGAAAGACTGCAGGCTTGGACTTCTTCCTTTCCAAGTGAAAGCTCAAGGGTTACTTAACCAATTTTTTAAAATCATCAAGGGGTTTGATAGGGTAGACATGGAGAGTTAGTTTCCACTTATGAGGAGTCCAAAGCAAAGGATGGTCACTAAAGTCAAACAAATAATTTATGAGAAATTTCTTAACTCCGAGAATGGTTAGGAATGAATTTAATAATGTAGATCCATTTAGAAGAAAGATAGACAAGTAAAGGAAATGCTGTCATAGTCCCAGAGGACCAGAGGCTGTGCTCTTAGGGAGAGATGACCAGTGAATTACAAAAACAGAAATTGCTGGAAAGGCTCAGCAGGTCTGGCAGCACCTGTGGAGTGAAATCAGAATTAACATTGTGGGTTCAGAGACCCTTCATCAGAACTGAGGGTCACCACACATCAGGTGAGTGGTGAGGTTGAGAAAGCAGTACCTTCATGGTGACCTCAGCTGGTGTGGGAATTGAACACATGCTTTTGGCATCACTCTGCATTGTAAATCAGCTGTCCAGCCAACTGAGCTAACAACCCCAATAGATAAGTACATCAGAGAGTGAAAGGAATAGAAGGATGTGCAGATAGAGGTAGATGTTGTGCAGTGGGAGAAGATTTGTGTGATGTATTAAAGTACAAGCTACTTTGGAAAAAGCAGCTGTTTTTGTGCTGGCATGCTGTTCAATTGTTCAAGTTGATCTCTATGTACAGAGTTTATTGGTTTTGTTGTTTTGCATGCTGCTATGGTCAATATCTGCCTCTTACATCTGAAGTTATATTTCTGCCTGTTCGTAGGTTTGGAAATAACTTGTATCGGACATCTTCATAAAACCGCAGTTGAATTGGGTGATACATTTTGGCAATTCCTGTTTTCTGCCTTGGCAGGAATTGTATGGGAAGATGACTTCTGTATCCACTGTTAGATCAATTTGGTTCTCTTGGTAGTGTATTATCTGGAATGCTGCTGTCTAAAGTAATTTGGATACTTTGTGTTGGCATGATCTGCTAGTTTAGATTAGTCCTTCAAGTTGCTTTCAGTTTCTGCAGTGTTGTTTAATTGCAATTTGTTGTATTAATGAGGTAGAAGTTTAGATTACTTGCTATAAAAGTTTTTTTTCCCCTCACTGCTACTTTCTCCAATTGCTTCTTGAAGTGCTATATTGAATTATGATTCCATGGATCTGAGGTGATTTGCTCAAGTTGCCAGTTTCATCCATGATTGAATGTTGACGAGCTATTTGATTTGTATACGTATCATAGCTTGCCTTTACAGGACATCTAAATGTAGGGCTTTTCTGCTTACGATTCTCTCAATATCTTGTGATCCTATCTGATTTCTTTTCTATTGTCCTCTGGAGAGCCATTAAGGCGAATTATAGGATACTAATTGATGCCTTAACTGTGATCATAATGTGGAGGTGCTGGTGTTGGACTGGGGTGGGCAAAGAAATCACATGACACCAGGTTATAGTCCAACAGGTTTATTTGAAATCACAAGCTTTTGGAGTGCAGCTCCTTCGTCATGTGCAGTGAGCGAGAACAGCACACAGAACACAGAGTTTATAGGCAGAGAGATCAAAAGATCATACAATTGGTGTGAGTGGAGTGTCAGATAATGAGTCTCTGCAGGTGACCAAGAGTGGTAAATGGTGAGTAAAGTGTCAACAGCTGAATAACCAGCAAAGGGATGACCAATAATCTGTTTAAATGAAGCAGAGAGATAATTACAGAAAATTAAAAATAAAGTGGTGCTGGAGACAAGCTAAATGACAGGAATAACATGACAGGTATAAGAATGAAGCTGCATGCTGAGGATCTAACCAAAGTAATAAGTAATTCAAAACTGTACAAAATAATTAAGGTAGAAAGATCATAACAATTTATCAAGGTGATGATGTCAAAACAGGACAGTAAGGAAGATTTTACAGATACAAAAGAGTGTAGAGGGGTCACATTTAGTGAGACATGAACCCAAGATCATGGTTGAGGCTGTCTTCATGGGTACAGAACTTGGCTATCAGTCTCAGCTCAGCAATTCTGCATTGTCATGTATCTCGAAGTCCGCCTTGGAGGATGCTAACCCGAAGATCTGAGGCTGAATGTCCTTGACCGCTGAAGTATATCTCGACTGGGAGAAAACTTTCCTGTTTGGTGATTGTTGTGTGGTGTCCATTCATCTGTTGTCATAGCGTCTGTGTGCTCTTGCCAATATACCATGCCTCGAGGCATCTCTCCCTGCAACGTATGAGATGGACAACATACCTATCATGTTATTTCCAGGAATAAAATGCATTATGAATCTGAGTAACATTGTATTCAAGATAGTGCTGGAAAAGAGCAGGTTGTAACAAAGACAACTTTTGGTATAAATGATTTACATAAGCAAGTTCAAAAGTTCTCACATATTGAATATGCACCAAAATCTAGGCAAAAATACTACGCACAAAGGTGCATGTTTTAACAGAACTCCTTATTTTAAACTATACTTCCTTTTATTCATGTAATGTGTTCAATATAAACTCTTCAAACTAAGACTTCATATATTTTCCTAATAAGACAGTTGTTCTGTGTGATATTATATTTGAGGTTTATGACATACAATCCAATTACCTTTTTCAGTTGAGCTCCTTGTGACTTAGTGTGAACGTTTACATCATCTGCAAGGATCGGAAAAAAAGAAATTTTCCTTTGACAAAGCCTGCGATGTTGACGCGTACTCAATGGAATCGTATTATAGCCAACACAAGTTTGCATTTAGAAATAGCGTTCCTCTATTTGTCAGTTGCGTTATAGCCAATTCACATTGCCAGAACATGTGTTATTGCAGAACCCCCTGTATATACTAACGTACAAGTTAGGAGCTGGAATAGGCCACTCAGCCCCTTGAACCTGCTCCACCATTCAATGAGATCATAGCTAATGTGATTGTAACCTGAACTCTGCATTTCTATTTATCCCTGATAAACCTCACCCTTGCTGATCAAGAATTCACTTACCTCTACCTTAAGAATATTGAAAGGCTCTGCTTTCACTGCCTTTTGTGAAAGGGAATTCCAAGGAGCCACGACTGTCTGTGAAAAAGATTTTGGCTTATCTTTATCCTGAATAGATGATTCCTTGTTTTAAATAGCGCCTCCTAGTTCTAGACTCTCTTACAAAAGGAAATAGTCTCTTTGCATCCAGCATGTCAGAATGCCTCAGGAACTTTTGTGTTTTAATCAAGTCATTTCTTACTGTTCTAAATTCCAACAGATACAAGCCTGACCTGTTCAACTTTTGGGACAACCTGTCAATTACTGGTATTAGCCTAATAAATCTTCTCCAAACTGCTTCCATTAGTAATTTACATTTTTCCTTAAATTAATACTGTACACATTGCTCAAGCTGTGGTCTCATTGGTGCCATTTTAACAGAAGCACAACCAAATCATCTTTGTATAAATTCTCCCTGTAATAAACAGTAACATTCTATTAGCTTTCTTAATTAACTACTGTGCATGCATATTAGTTTTTTTATGGGTTATACAGTGTGTTAGGATGCCACGGTCAGTTTGTGCATCCTCCTTAGAGTTGCTGCTGTTAGTCCACACAGCTTGCAAGAATCTTGTTGTAATTGTAGGGGCTGAAGCTCTTCAAAAGCAACTCTTTGGGTTCCCATCCCTGTCTCACATGCAGTCTTGTGCTCCTATTCCTAGTCACATCACATCTGAATTACCTATATGAGAGTTGGAACTGACTCAAACCAATGTGTCTCAGTAATTTTCCCCCTTTCTGTGGCACAGTGTCTGCAGCTTAGAATCCAGCTCCTCAAACCGATGTGAAGTTGCTGTAGCTGCAGCTGCAAGCACTTGTTACAAATGTATTCCCTCTGGATCATATTGGTATAAAACAGCTCCCAAATGTTGTGGGAGCCATACATGAGCTGACCTGCCATCTCTGCATTTTATTTAAGTAATTAATTAATCATTCTGCTGTTTCTACTTTTTACCCTTTATTGTATATTTGTTTTGTTTTACGCTCCATCTTATATCTAACAAACTATTTTTAAGAAAAAGAAGATTTAAAAAAAGACCTAAATACAAATTCATATCTTGCTTTTTCTTTAAAAGCTAGAAATACTCACAATTCAGCTTCTTTGTTTTGGCAAAAGCAACCAAACACCCCTCTTATTTACCATTTAACTTGTTGAGACGCTTGACTCCAGCACCATATTGTAAGTTGTATTCTGTTGACTACTCCTATATATGCTCCCAATGAAAGGGCCTATCTGATTCACTTAATGAGACTTCAGTTTCAGCTGGCTCTTAATTAATCTGCTCCTTGACTGCAACCTTTAAAACAAAAACTCTGCTTAAGGCCAGCACCTACAGAATTTAAACTGTATACTTTATTCCAACCATAAACTACAATATAAATTAGGCTAAAATAGATCCGTATCATTTAAAGGCTTGGACTTCCTTATCCAGCAAATGCATGCATTTAATCCTAGCTTGAACTGAAACAAAAAGAGAAATTGCTGGAGAAACTCAGCAGGTCTGGCAGCATCTGTGGAGAGAAAGCGTCAATGTTTTGAGAGCAGTGACCCTAGCCTGAACTGAGCTTGCTAGCGAAATTTATATGCCCCAACACAAAGGGCCTAGCATGGTGACTTAAGAGCCATTTGAAACTGGATTCTCATTAAGAAGCCTTCTTCTTGCCCATTAAATGCAGACATTCAGTCTTGTACTATTCATCTGGTAACTGTAACAACTAACTTCACCCCGAAACAAAAAAAAACTCTGGCCCTCCATAATATAAGGTTTAGAGAGACACAGCCTGTATTGGTTCCATTTGTGACAAGTAATTAGATTATCATGTGGAAACAATCATGCTTTGTGTTTTCTACGTTGTAAAACATCACATTAAAGTGAGAAGTTTTCCCTTGTATATATATTTATTGACCTTGCTGTAACATATTGAAACATTTCATGATTGTTTAGAGAATGAATTTCGGTTTTAAGTGTGTAGTCCAATATGTAGGCACTAGTGGCAACCAACCTGCATCTGTAATGTTCCACAAATGACAGTGAGGTAAATAATTTATTTTAATTTGTAATGGTGGACTTTGAGAGATGAGTGGTGAACAAATGCTTAGATGGATCCATGTTAAAGTGTGGGGTATTCAGCTGTGCAGTACTTCCTCAGCACTATATTCCTGGATTATGCATTGAACTTTAGTGTACTGAAATAATCTCTCCAGTTTATATATGTGTAGTGAAACAGAACTGACTTGGGAACTTTAACTTTGTCTGGTTCACTCAACTTCAGTGACAAGTTCTTAAGACTTCACAATTGTACTTCAAAAACTATCACTTGGTATTGCTCATGTTGATGCATGATCATAACTTTTGATTCTGTGTTAAGTTCATGTGACGACTAAGTAATTTTTCTCCTGTATTGAAACTCCTTTTCAACAAGAATAGTGGGAAAACTATTAAATGTCTTTTTTAAAATAACATTGGCTAAACCCTTTGCTACAGTTACTATAAAGAAAGGAGAGATCAAAAACCAACAGCATATGTTGAAGATGGTTACAAGGAAGACTACCGGAAGAGACCTGTTTCAGCAGCAGGAAAATCTAGGTAAATGTCTGTAATTTTATATTTTCATATTCCTTCAAAAGGGTCTACAACATTTAGTACCTGAGCACAGACAAAGCAGTCCATTCTACAAACTGACATAGTGACAACTCTTTGTATCATTCTTACAACTTGCTTTCCCACCTAATTTTTTATTGCAGCAGGTTTGGCTATATTGCAGTTTCCTTAATCTAAGTTGTTGAGATTGGTTATAAATAGCTGATTCTGTGGGACTCCATTACTTGCTGTCTGTCACCCTGATAATAATTCTTACTAAGTTTTCTTTCTGTTACCCAATCCTCAATCTTTGCAACTTATTACTTTCAATCATGTGAATCTTAATTTTGTGTAATAAGTAATTGTATGGCATCTGACTCAGATTTTCAAGAATCATTCAATAAGATACATCTCCCTCTTCTATGTAACTAACCTAATTGCAGCCTGTTAACAAAGCCCAATATATTCATTAAAAAATAAAATTGCTCTTGCACAAATTCATGTTGATTCTGTCTAATTATTATGGTTTTCTAAGTGTCCTGTTATCAGGTCTCTATACTAATAGAATCCAGCATTTTGTTGATTACTGATGTCAAGCTAACTAGTCTATTTCTTTTACCTCTCTTTATCCTTTTGAATTTTCGTTTGCTACCTTCCAGTTCATGAGGTGAATTCTGGAAGACCCAAACCTAAATATCCAGTATCTCCATAGCTACCTTCCGACAAACCCAAGAAGGCATGCCATCTCGCTCAGAATACTTGTCCGGCACTCTCTTGTTTTTGCTAATACTAATTTCTTCAAGTTTTTCCCTATTTCCAGAATGTTTATTTTTACTTCTACCTTGTTTAATATCTGTGATTTCTTTATTCACCATTATAATTACCGTCTCTAACTCTAATGGGTTTACATTTACAATTGTTAATCTGTTCCTACTCACATACCAATAGAAACTTTTATCTGTTTTTGCCTTTTGTTGGTTTACTTGTCATTATTTTTCTTTCTTTATCAATTTCATGGTCGTCTTTTTGTTGAATTCTAAAATCTTGTCACTTCACAGGCTTCCCATTCTGGCTGGCATCATTAATCTCTTCCCTTAATCTAATGCCATCCTTAACTCCTCTTGTTGGACCAATTCTTTCATGGGGTGTTTATTTGTTAAGCAAACATATTTAAAGTTCTAAACTAATTCTTTAGATGTCTATATTGCTATCCACCATTATGTCTTTTAAATATAGTTTTGCAATCAGTTCTACTCAGTCCATCCCTTATACCCTTGTAATTTGCTTTGTTCAAATTTAAAAACCTGGTTTCTGACTTAACACAATCATATTGAAACATACTTAAATTCTATCAAACTTTCCCTAGAGTCCCCTTTTTTACAAGGATTTTCATTAACCTTCTCTCATTGTGCAAAAGTATAATTAAAATAGCCTGTTCCCCTGGGGTTCATAATATGATCTAGAAAATTATCTAGTACACATTCCACAAACTCACCTTCAGCGCAGTTAACTGCAATTTTGCTCAGCTTGCTTTAACCTGGTCTTACTCTATTACAATTGTCATACCCTCTCTAAATTTCTGCTTTATACTCTCCTGGACACGACTGTTTGGGTTGTGGGCGGCGGGGTTGCCAAAAACAGCTGTCATCAGTGTTCCTTATTGTTTCATGCTGATTCTACTTCCGGTTCGTTTGGTCTAATATCCTTCTTCACTGCTGCCCTTGTATGATATTATCAGAACCCTTTACTTTTCCAATCTTTTCAAAATGTCAAGTAGCTTGCATTTTAAAGGATACATCTTTCAAGCTAGTTATTGATTGCTTTCAATTGGCTGTTGTTGAGTTAGTATATAAATTCTTGAGTTCATACTATAAATTAAAATTGGTGAAGTTGACAGGATGTGCTGTGGCCCAGAGTGAGAGCCTTGGCTGTCACTTCAAGGGTTCTGTTCGGATCACTTACTCCCAGCTGTGGATCTTGAAGTCTCTATTCCCTCTACTTGCAACATGATGAGGAGAAGCAGCATAGGTAACAAAGACGTTGTCTGCTTTTTGCAGAGGGAAATGGGGGAAGAGAAGGCCTCTCAGGAAGCCAAATCTACCCAGGGTCTTCAGGGAGTAGTTTGCTCACTGCAACCTAAGCCAGGAGCAGTACATGTGTTGTGTTCTTTTACAGAGAAGGTGCTCAAGTTGCCACCTGTTATAGGCAGAACTGTATGGAAGGTTTGGCATGAGTGTGTTAAGCATCGGTGTTAGTTTCAAATTGCTGATGACACAAAGATAGATAGGAAAATGAGTTATGAGGAGGATAGAAGGAACCTACAAAGGACCACAGATAGGTTAAGTGAATGGGCAAAGATCTGGCAAATGGAGTACAATTTGGGAAAATGTAAAAAAGTCAGTTTTGGCAGGAAGAATGAAAAAGGTGAAGAATGAAAAAGGTGAGAGGATGCAGAGGGTTCTGGGTGTTCCAGTGCATGAATCACAGAATGTTAAAATACACATACAGAAAAGTAATCAGGAATGCTAACAGGACATTATTATTTTGCAAGAAGAATTGAATGCAAGAGTAGGGAGTTATGCTCTGTTTATACAGGGCATTGGTGAGACTGCATCTGGAATACTGTGTGCATTACTAGTAACTGTACCTACAGAGGAATGTTAATGCATTGGAAGCAGTTCAGAGAAGGTTTACCAAACTAATACTTGGAATGAGCACATTCCCTCATGAGGAAAAGCTAGAAAAGTTACTTGTATCCTCTGGAGTTTAGAAGAGTTGGAAGTGACTTAATTGAAACATACAAGATCCTGAGCTGATTTGACTGGGTAGGTGTTGAAAGGATGCTTCCTGTTATGGGAGAATTTAGAACTAGAGGTCATAGTTTAAAAATAAGCATTGCTCATTTCAAACTGAGATGAGGAAACCTTTTATTTCTGAGAGTTGAGCCTTTGGAAATCTCTTCTTCAAAAGGTTGGGGATGCAGAATATTCAAATATTTTTAAGGCAGAGGTAGTTCGATTCTCGATTACCAAAAGGATGAAAGATTGTTGGGGATATGCAGGAATGTAGAATTGAGGTTAAATTCCAAAGAGCTTATTGAATGACGGAACAAGCTCCAAAGGCCGAATGGCCTCTTGTCATTATGTTTGAATATAAAGAAGGCTACTGTACACTGTGCAAATAATTCATTATGTCCCTTCTTCCCAGAGAGATGCAAATGGAGCAAGTATGCAGCTTTGCCTTGTTAACAAGCTTCCCTATGATGTAGGGTACTATGGACCTTGCACATGTTGCTTTGCTGTTCCTTCACGCAAATTAAGATATACTGCAACCGCAAAGAATTCCATTTCCTCAGTGTGTGTGACCATGAGTCACTATAACACGCAGGAAAGTAACTCTTGCATCAGTCATGATGTCCTTATTTTGCGCCAGTCTGCTGGACTATCAGTATTTGAGACACCATGAGAAACTAACAAATACTGTTCAGTAACAAGGCTATCTATGAATTTGATGGGCAGTATGCACATAACAACGTCCATGCTACACATGAAATGTCATTGACCAGATCAATGCTTTTGCTGTCTAAACTGCTCTGGAAGAACTTGAGAGATTTTCACAATTTGTTGTGGTCCACTGCAACCTACAAAGGCCTGTCATCATGAGAACACAGTCCTGCTGCCAGCATCTGTGTGCAGTGAAGAAGAAGGGAGGTCATAACCTTCAAGGTCTGGCAATCTTTCTGAAGTTTCAGTGAATGCAGCTACAGCTAACTGTTCAACAATATGCACCCTATTTATCCTCTAACTGACAATCACAGCAGTCTTTTAATCACAATGCTGAAATAAAAACTATCAAAATTGAACTTCACAGACCAGCTTTATCAATCAAACTATCCAACGTTACATACGGATGTCATTTGGATCACCTTTGTGCACTGTCTTCGTGCTGCCTTTTGTGTGGCTTTGCCTAGCCTAGTGCATGTAAGGGACTACTATTGATGAAGTCATTCAGCACTGAATCAACTGCACCATCATTGCCTTTTTCAAGCTGAAATATCATGTCTTTGTTGACTTTGAAAGGCCCCTTTGGCAGTGGTCTTGATCTATAAGGCTGTTGCGTTGAACACTCTCCTCTATTGTAACAAGAACTGGACCATTCACTAATTCATATTAAGATCTTTGAGAGCTTCCCCCAGCAGTGCCTATACCGAATCCTGAGTGTCAAGTGGGAGGAACACCAGACTAATGTGAACATACTCCATGAAGCTGCATCTACCAGCATTGAAGCCCTTCTTCTGAAGGAACAATTCCCATGGATGGGCCATTTTGTCTAGATGCCCAAAAGCCCCTACCTTTGGCAGTTTCTATTCTTTCAATGCATAAAGGGTAACCAAAGAAAAAGTTATAACGATCTGCTTAAGATCAACTTGAAGTAAGGAGGCATTGACTCCACTGGGAGGTGAAAAATTCAATCCAAACCTCTTTAAGACTTAGTCACTCCACTGCAAAATGGAATGACGGCAGCAGAGGGAGGAGAAGGAAGTCAACCCTGGCCTGCAAATTCCATTACGCTACCTAACCTGCCCCTGTTGCAGAAAAAAAGTGGATCCAAAATTGGGCTCCTTAATTATCTGAAGAATCATGTAGTCTGACAGACATCATCTTTGATCTGCTCAACTGCTGATGGTGCCAAATGCTCATAAGCGATGCTAACCCAATGGCTGCAACATGACTGGTATATGTAGACAGCTTTCAGTGAGGAGGACTGCAGATAGCCGTGGAAAGTAATATGGCTTTGGCCATCAAAAGCCTGGCTCTGCTCTGAACCACTTCTGGCAATGGGTGTGGTAGCATTCTGGCTGGGTGTCAGGCAACAGCAAGGGCACAGGTTGAGTGGTAATATAGAATCCTTTCATTTGAGAAAGGATAGGAGATTCTTGCATCATTAGATGTAACCTAGGAGACACATCAAGAATCCTAATAAATTATTAAGGGATAAATACTGGATTGTTGTTATACAGATCATTAAAACTCTTGTGGTACTATGTCCAGATCCTCGGGGATATGCTGACATCATAGTCTATCCTTTGTATCTTATAGAATTTTAAGAGAAAGTGTGAGCATGTGTGTGCCCACACACGCACGTTCACCCCCTTAGCATCATTGTATCCAGAATTGTTTTTGCAGCAGAGATCTGTATGCATGTCTTTTTGGATAATAATGGACCTCGTAAAGCAGGGGTCTTGTAAAGTTCAATTTTACTTCTATACATGAACTCCATTGAAACTTTTTTCATAGTCATAAAAGACTTTTGCTGAGTCACTCCTCCTCCTTCTCTGTTGGGGTGAAAAGAGACTTAGTTTCTTCTTTTTCCCCTGATTGACACAACTTTGTAGTTCTTGTGTAATCTGCTTTGTAGTCTCTACATTGATAGAGGCTGAAAAGTTGTTTACCTTTTGTGGCTGAGTCTAGGAATAGATGGCATAATCTGAATAAGGGGGTTGCATATTTAAGACAGAGGTGAGGAGAAATTTCTTCTGAAATTAGTGAATCTGGAATTATTTACTGTAGAGGGCTGTAGAGACCATATCATTAGTATATTCAAGGCTGAAATGGGCAAATATTTAATCAGTAAGGGAATCAAGGGTTACAGGGAAAAGACTTATATTTTATGGTCTTACAGTCTTACCTCTGTATCCTTTTTGTAATATGGTAACTAAAGCAGCACATGATACTCCCCAGAGTGATTTAAACATGGTTTGTCATGAATGTGTTATAATGTATACTTTTCAATTAAACCTTATTGCTTGTTTTGTTTTTGTAATGGCCTTTATGGATCTGTGTTGCAATGTTTAGTGATTTGTGTAGTATGCTCCCAGATCTCTTTGCTGTTCTCCTGAATTTAATTCTTATTTTCCAAGTAATATGCGACAGCCTCAATTTCTTAACTGACATGAGGGAGTTGAAAACAAATTTAATGTCTCTGTATGTAATTCTATAGAGTGCTTTAAAAGCATGTTAAACCCAAAAAGATGACTAGGCTCAATACCAACATGAAGAAGCTTCTCCGAAGTGAACACCAACAATGAATACCTCATGTATATACTGGAATGTTATAATCTGCTGGAGAGATGATTGACTCCAAGAAAAGCCTCTACACAACAGAGGGCATGCCATTTCTAGAGCAAAATACTGAAGAGAAGTTCTTCAGAGAGCCGTGCTGACACTGCTCGATCATATTATGTATTTCTAAATGCTCTGTTATTACATTCTTTTATAATAAACTAACATTTACCAAAGTAACTGATGGCCTATAGTTTTTTTTTGTCTCCTTCACTTTTTAAATAAAGATGTTACATTGGCAATTTTCCAATACCCTAGGAATTTTTCAGATTCTAAGGATTCTTGGAAGACTGTTACCAGTGCTTCCACTATCTCTGTAATTACTTCCTTTAATATCCTACAATGCGTCCCATCAAGTTTAGGGGATTTATTGGCCTTTTTCCCCCATTAGTTTTCTTATGTGTCAGTGTCTTTAATTTGCCCTTCAACTTAAGAACTCTGTGCTGGAGAATCTCAGGACAGAAACACCTTCTACAGATGTGGCAATCTTATACAATCTCATTGTCCAAAAATCATTGTTGACAGTATGGCCTGCGTTGCTATTGAAAACCAGGTCACCAGCTTTTCCTTATGTGTTGTATTTTATACAAATGAAGAGTATAACTTGATTACAAAAAGATTCATATTTAATGAATCTTAATATAGATTTTTGAACTTTGCATGAAATTATTGTATGCATTGAGGTTCAGGTTTTTTGATGTTGAAGTTAAATTTTAAGTTTTATGCTTCTGTGGTAAACTCTGGAAATGTAAGTCAATAGTGGTACATTTATGAGCATTTTATATAAAGTCATTATTATCTTTGATCAGGTGCTATACAGTTATGATGTATTTATTGCTGATGTATTCTTGTGTTTTCATTCCATCAATAGATATTTGATAAACGACATACATAACTCTCAGAAACTACGCTCCAAATCTGCTTCAGTGAAAGATGATGTTGTGTTTGCAACAGGATTGTTGGTGGGTAAGTTAAAAATGTTCAAAACAAGTATTTTACTTTTGAACCATGATCTGAATATATGTTTAGCATGAACATACCAGTTCTTGGTCAATACGTTAACTTCTCCTGCTTAAGAAATACCTGAATCAAAGCAGAAGTTTCTTTTTTTTTATCGTTTCTACCTTATTTTCACTTCTTTTTGACTTTCCTAAAAATATTTATTCTTGTCAGGATATTATTTTTTGCATATGGTTAGCTCTTCCTGCAGTGGCCTCTACCAACCTTCACCCTCCCTCCCTGCCCCTTTACTTTTTGGAAAAAAAAACCTTTGGCCAGCAATTATTGGTTCTTGAAGGAGAAAAGGATAACATATGAATGTTCAGTTGGTGCCTTGACAGTCATGGTCATTACTAAACATTAGTCAAGTTGTCACTGAGATTTTTGCAGACACCGTTCATTCAGGATGTGTTGAGAATTGAGGCTTTTCAGGAGAGTAGGTGCATCAGTTTTCAGGTCTTCCAATGAATTCTCCATAGGAGTTTTCTCAGAAGGCAGCTGATGAGCTCGATACTTCTCATTCTCAGCACACTGGATACCAACTGAACTCCATACAATATCCAAAAAAAACTAGAAGCCCGACAGCAATAAACTCAGGCATGTGATTTCCAGTAAACCAAGCAATTAACTTAAGCCATGTGATTTCAGAAGTAATTTTAAAAAAAAGTCCCACATCCTTTTCATGAGCCCTTTTTATAAAAAGCCTGGATTAATTATCCAAATGGTTTGCAATTTTTTAATATGAATCCTCAAAATAAAAATTGAAGTGTCTTCATACCATTATGTACTTTTTAAAGCATTAAATAATAGTTGCCAAATCATTACCTTATTTAAATATCTGTGGCTTTCATTACTCTGTCATAATTATAGTGTGCCATGAAAACAGCGCAAAAATAATGAACAGGATTTAAGGACAATAATTATTTAGATTAGGGTGTGTAAGTGTAATTCTGTTTGCATTCTTGCTTTGCCTTTTTTGCTGATAATTTTTGTCCACATTTATACTGGAAGCTGACTGCACATTACTTGTGCGGCAGTTGAAACTTTTTGTCAAAGTTGATGGAGCAACTTGACAACTGGTAGAAGCTTTGTTTGCAATATAACAAAATCACATTGGAAATATTGAACACTGACAAGGTTTTTGGTAATGTGAACGTCATTACTTAATGAAATAAAAAGAATATATTTATTATTTCACAAAACTGGTCAAAAGGCATACTGAAATAACTCATATAGATAATCACAATAGAGTCATACAGCATAGGAGAGGCCCTTTGGCCCACAATAAGTGCAGTTTAACTTAACCTGAGATTTTAGTTGTGAATCAAAAGTTAAATATGCCAAATTAATTAACCTGTTTTGTTTAAACTTTAGCATTGCTATAGGTGGTAGAAATAGGTAATTATATTAGTATGCCTACCTTTGTTGTTAGAGGATTAAAAGTTTATTCAGGTTTGAGAGTTTTGTCATGGATCTTTAGATGACTGAACAGGCTAATTCTTGAATCATAGACTTTTGGGCACATGCAGTAGGACATTCCATAGTGAGATCTGGTGTGTTGGATTAGCTTCCTTTTCCTTACTTCTCCACAGCGCTAAGGCTCATTGTGAAGATAGTTAGACTTAAAACATAATGAAGCTTTATGGACAAGTTGTTGCCATTTGAATGATAGGTAATAAGATCCTGTATGGTGCAGAGATACAAAAATATTGCAGACATCCACAAATTCTAAATCATGCATGTCTATAGTGGTTAGTTGAGTTTTGGCACAGAGGTGACTAAAGTTAGAGTTTTCCATCTCGGCAGTATTTGATACTCTCATTAGATGGTAATTGATTTTGATGAGGTGAGTAGCCACTTTTGGATTTTAAATAGTATGGGGACTATTGAACCAAATTGAAGGAAGCTGTTTCAGGTCTTCCACTTGACAGTTACATGCATGTCATTATGAAGCAGTGCAGGATTGTGATAAAGTTTCTTGGATATCCAAATCTTTGGACCACAATTCACAGAGCTCTGTCATTTACTGAATCAAATGCTTTGGTCAGTTTGATGAATTTAACGAAGAGTTCATGGTGTTATTTTTGATGTTTTCTTAGATTTGTCTGGCTACAAAGACTGAGCCTCTGGAAGGCCTAAATGCACCTGCATCTCTGGGAACAAGTAGACAATAGAGAATGCGTGTCAGGAATTTTCTACTGTGGATAATGGGAATTATCTCAGTAGTCTCCCATGTGTGATTTATCCTGCTTCTTGCAGATTGTTACAGTTATGTCAGTGATGTCAGTGTGGGGTGATGGGATGTTTGTTTGCCTTCCAAAACTGTAGAATGAGTATCTAGAGTTGATATGAGACTCCCAGGTTCACAGTCCTGTCCCCATCATCAATTCTCCATTGCCACAGTTGTTAGCAAATGAGCTCTGGTAGAAGTTCACACATGACTTTGTTTAACATGGGGACCTTGAGATGCTATATCTGTCCACATGATTTTGATGAGTTGGTTGTCAAATTTTGGTACAGTAGCATAATCAACTGTTATAAAATCCAAGATAAATCTATTCTGTCCTGGCTGATGACATAGAGTGGTATAGAATTTCCATATGTGTTGTACAAAAATTACAAATTATATTCTGTTTCTAGGGCCCTGTAGGAATTTGTTATTGGAATTACAAAGTACATGTTAGTGACAAAATGAACCCTAAATAAGTTTGAAATTGGACCTGTACTGTTGCTTTTGATGATAATTGTTACTGTCATGTATGTGGTTTGTTGGTCCAGGGGTATAATTCTCGCTTAGGGTACTCTATAGTGATGACGTGTGAGAGGTCTCAGGTTCAACTCCTGGACTCCAGGTTCCTTGCTTCACTTAGGGCGGCACAGTGGCTCAGTGGTTAGCACTGCTGCCTCACAGCAGTGAGGGACCTGGGTTCGATTCCACCCTTGGGTGACTGTCTGTGTGGAGTTTGCACATTCTCCCTGTGTCTGCGTGGGTTTCCTCCGGGTGCTCCAGTTTCCTCCCACAGTCCAAAGATGTGCAGGCTAATTGGATTGGCCATGCTAAATTGCCCATAGTGTCCAGGGATGTGTAGATTAGGTGGGTTATAGGGGGATGGGGTCGGGGTGGGATGCTCTGAGGTTCGGCGTAGACTTGTTGGCCTTGTTTCCAGAGTGTAGGGGTTCTATAATAATTCAAGAATAATGATAAATTGGATACGTGAGAGCAAAATATTTAAAACATTTAGTTCACAAATGTTGCTGATGTTGTATGGATCTCAAGCGTGGAGTGCTATATCTTCCTTTGAATCCCAAACCATCACAACATATGTCATATATAAAACCAGTTTTGCTATAAAATGGTCAATTCTTTTCTTTCTTATTATTCGTTCAACTATTCAAATTAGAGAGTTATTTATTGATATATAATTAGTTGTTTGGATAACCTTTGCTTTCTTATTAAAATTTGGGTGACAAAAGTAGTGATACTTAAATATTAAATCACAATCTTTAGGTAACTATGAACGAGAGAGTGCCCAAAGAAGAAGGAGGGAAAAATACAGACAGGAACTATTGGAACAAATATCAGAAAAGCAGAAAAACAAGATACGGTAACTTAATGTTGAATGAAATTATTTTATCAAAGTATAATCCTTGATTGCAAGTTTGAAAGAGTTATAAGTCAAATGGCATAGAAACAAGCCCTTCAGCTTGACAATGCAAACCAGGTTTCCTAAACTAGTCCCATTAGCTGCATTTGGCCTGTGTCTCTCTGAACCTTTCCTATCCATATGTTGGTCTAAATATCTTTCACATGTTGTAATTGTGCTCACCTCTACCACTTCCTGTGGCAGCTCGTTTCATATGCTCACCACCCTCTGTGAATAAGTTGTCCCTTGGGTCTCTTTTAAATCTTTCTCCTCTCACCTTAAGCCTATGCCCTGTAGTTTTGGACACCCCACCCTAGGGAAAAGACCTTAGCTATTCACCTTTTCTATGTCCCTCATGATTTTATAAACCTCTATAAGGTCACCCCTCAGCCTCCTATGCTCCAGGGGAAAACAGTCCCAGCCTATCCAGCTTCTCCTTCTAACGCAAACCCTCCAGTCCCGGTATCATCCTTGTAAATCTCTTCTGAACCCTCTCCAATTTAGTAATATCCTTCCTATAGCAAGGCAACCAGAATTGAATGCAGTATTCCAAATGTAGCCTGACCAATATCCTATCCCAACTACTGTACTCAGTGCTGTGTCTGATGAAGGCAAGCATGACAAATGCCTTCCTCACTACCCTACTTACCTATGATGCCACTTTCAAGGAACTATGTACCTGCACTCCTAGATCTCTCTGTTCAACAGCACTCGCCAGGGCCCCCTACAATTAACTATTTAAGTCTTGCCTGGGTTTGTCTTTTCAAAATGCGACACCTCCCATTTATCTAAATTAAACTCCATCTGCCATTCCTCAGCTCACTGGCCCAAATGATCAAGATCCCTTTGTAATCTTAGATAACCTTCTCCACTGTCCAATTTTGGTGTCATCCACAAACTTGCTAACTATGCCTCCTATATTCTCTCCAAATTGTTTATATAAATGACAAAGAACAG
The DNA here is from genome assembly GCF_021869965.1 of Rhincodon typus. NCBI lineage: Eukaryota > Metazoa > Chordata > Chondrichthyes > Orectolobiformes > Rhincodontidae > Rhincodon > Rhincodon typus. The sequence continues at coordinate 29,426,673 of NC_063335.1, forward strand.
TGGACCCAGCAACGATCCTTGCGGCATACTGCTGGTTACAGACCTCCAGTCTGAACAACAACCTTTTACCACCAGCCTCTGTATCCAATGTCAAGCCAATTTTACATCTAATTAGATAGCTATCCCTGGATCTCATGTATTCTAACCTTACTAACCAGTCTACCATGCAGAACCTTGTCAAAGGTCTTGCTAACGTCCATTTAGGCAGTATCTACCACTCTGCCTTCATCTATCTTCTTGATCACTTCTTCCCACGCACAAAGCCATGTTGACTGATTTTAATCAATCCTTACCTTTACATAAGCATGTAGATTTTGTCTCTCAGAATCCCCTCCAACATATTCTACTGATGTCAAGCTCACCAGTCTGTAGTTCCCTGGCTTTTCCTTGCAGCCTTTCTTAAATAATGGCACAATGTTAGCCACCCTCCAGTTTTTCAGCACCTCACCCATGGCTGTCAGTGATACAAATATCTCTGCTAGGAGCCCTGTCAATTTCTTCCCAGCTTCCACAATGTCCTGGGATATACTTGATCAGATCCCGGGGATTTATTTACCATTAGGCGGTAGCAGCTCCTCCTCTTCTGTAATGTGGACTCTTTTCAAGGCATCAGTATTATTTCTCAGAGTCCCCAGCTTCCATGTCTTTCTTCCGGGTAAATATTGATGTGAAGTATTCGTATAGGATATCATCCATCTCCTGTGGTTCCATATGTAGATGGCCTCGGCCTTGTTGATAATTAAGGGACCCTATTCTCTTCCTTGTTATTCTTTTTCCCTTAATATACTTGTAGAATCTATTTGGATTCTCCATTACCTTATCTGCCAAAGCTATCTGATGATCCCTGTTTCCCTTCTGATTTCCTTTTTCCGTACACTCCCTATACTTCTCATGGGAGTCGCTTGATTCCAGTTGTGTATATCTGCCTCTTTTTCTTGACCAGACCCTCAATATCACTAGTCATCCTTTGTTCTGTACTCCTGTTTTGTCCTTCACACTAACAAGAACATGCTGACCCTGAACTCTCATTATCTGACTTTTGAAAACTTCGCACTTGCCAGACGTCCTTTTACCTGCAAACAGCCTCCCCAATCAACTTTTTGAAAATTCTTGTCTGATACCATCAAATTGACCTTGCCCCAATTTAGAACTTTAACTTGTCGACCAGGCCTATCAGTTTCCATTACTACTTTAAATCTAATAGAATTATGATCACTGGTCACATAGTGCTCCCCCACCGATGCCTCAGTTACTTGCCCTGCATTATTTCCCAAGAGGAGGTTGAGTTTTGCCACTTCTCTAATAGGCCATCTAAGTATTGGTTGAGAGTTGTCTTGAATACATTTAACAAATGTTAAGTGACTCCATGACTAAATGACTCCATGGCAGTCCCAGTCTGTTTGGAAAGTTAAAATCCCCTAGTATTACAACCCTATTATCTGCGATCTCCCCATATATTTGCTTCTCAATTTCCCATTAGCTATTACGGGATCTATAGTACAATCCCATAAAAGTGATCACTCCCTTTTTATTTCTCAGTTCCATACAGCTTCAGTGGATGAACCCCAGGAATATTCTCTCTAAGTACTGCCGTGAAGTTTTCCCTAATCAGAAATGTTACTCTCCTCTCTTGTCTTCCCTTCTATCCTTCCAATAGCATCTGTATCCTGGAACATTGCGCTGCCCATTCTGTCCCTCCTTCAGCCATGTTTCTATGCGAGCTATGATATCCCAGTCCCATGTTCCCAGCCATGCCCTGAGTTCATCTGCCTTACCTGTCAGGCCTCTTGCATTGAAGTAAATGCAGTTTCATTTGTCAGTCTTCCCTCGTTTTCTGCTATGCTGTTGACTGTCTTGTCTATTTAACTTGCTCTGTTTAACTTTGTACCGACCTCAACCTTTTCTCTTGCCTCACTACTGTTTAGGGTTCCACACCCCTGCCAGACTTGTTTAAGCCCTCCCAAGGAGCTCTAGCAAATCTTCCCTCAGATGCAACCTCATGTACAGGTCACATTTGCCCCGGAAGAGATTCCAATGAACCAAAAATCTAAATCCCTTCCCCCTGCACCAGCTCTTCATCCATACATTCATCTGTCCTATCCTCCTATTCTTACTGTCACTAGCACGTATCATTGGGAGTAATCCAGAGATTACTACCTTTTGTGGTCCTGCTTTTTAACCTCTTGCCTAACACCGTATATTCACTCTGCAGGATCTCATCCCTTTTTCTACCTATGCCGTTGATGGCATTGTATACAGCGATCTCTGCTGCTCGTACTCCCTTTTGAGAATTTGCAGCAACTGGCCTGAGACATCCTTGACCCTGGCATCAGGGAGGCAACACACACCATACTGAAGCCACGCTCTTGGCCACAGAAACACCCGTCTGTGCCCCTGACTAAAGAGTCCCCTATCACAATTGCTTGCTTGGACTTTGCCGTGCCCTGCCAGTCATGGTGCCAAAGACCTGGCTGCTACTGTTATTTTCCCTAGAGTGGCTATCCCCACAACAATATCCAAACTGGTATACTTGTTTGAGAGGGGTTAACCACAGGAGACTCCTGCCCTACCTGGCCACCTCTCCTGGCTGTCATCTATCTACTTGATGTACCTGTTGTGTGACCACCTTCGTTGAAGCTACTGTCTACACACTCTCTGCCTCTTGCGTGCTCCTCAGTGCTTCTGAATGCCACTGTAACCAATTCATGCGGTCTGAGAGATGTTGCAGTTGGACACACTTCCCCCAGACATTGTCACCTGGGACAGTAGACTGTTCTCTGAGCTTCCATATTTGACAGGAGGGACATACCACTCCACTGACTGCCATCCCTGCTTCTTTAACAACTGGTGGACTTTGTTGGTGAGGGTTGGTGGTGGGTGAAGAAAGGTGTTGCCCATACCTTTATGCTGCTCGCTCTCTTCAACAAAGCCTTCTATTCACCTAGACCTGGTCTTAGATCTGATCAGCAGCACCTCAACCACAAATCAGCCCCTTGTAAAAATGGCTGGAACATACCTCCCACCCCCACTTGTCTAACCTCCCACAAATAGTGCAACACCCAGCGATTGCACACTCTTGCTAGTTGCGCTCCGTGCCTGGAGCATTATCGGTCTATCTTTTATTGTATAAAACCTGCAAGGACCAGGTCTTAACCAGTATACTTAACTTGCTTAGTTAGATTAAGTAACTTCAGAACTAAGAATGCTTGTTTAAACTTCCTTTGGCCTAAAAGAAAAAAAAATACAACCCTTAAATGTCTATCCTTCCCTTCCCCAAAGATTTAGATTTTATGAAAGCAAAAGATTAAGATTGATATTCTAAAACTCCCTAACTTTGCTCAAATCCCAATGATTGCACACTCTTGCTGGTCGCACTATTATAGTATTAGCACCTGAAGGTTGTTATTGTTTGAACTAAAATTGTAAGAGATTACTTCCAAGTTGGTTACCTGAAAACGTGATTTGTCTGAAAACTAGATAGTTTGTGCACCAATTTTAATTAGTATAATACTTGCTTGGAAAATTCTTTTAGGTCCTGTACTGGCATGGTGACCACTTACTGACTTTGCTTGCCATTACATCTCTTGTTCCTGATACTACTCGATCCAGCTTGACCTGAATTACCCATGTTTCAAACTTCCAACTTGAAATTTGGAATATGAAATTCATAAGACATGGCTGTTGCTGGCTGGGCTAGCATTTACTGCCCATCCCTGGTTGCTCTTGAGGTAATGGTGAGCTACCTCCTGGAATCGCTGAAGTCATTTGGTGTAGGGAGTAAGTTCCAGGATTTTGACCATTGACACTGAAGAAATGGCAATGTAGTTCCAAGTCAGGATGGTGAGTGGTTTGGAGGAGAACTTGCCCATTATTCTCTATGACATCGCTCAGTGCTGTGTGGAATGGAACCATACTTGCCCACTTAAGTTTGCTATTTAGGAAGCTTTATGATTGAAGTCACCATAGTAGTGCAGTGTTGGAATTAGGCTGAATATCTGTGGAGAGTGATGAAAATTTATTGAGGGTTCCCATTTTGTGTGTGTGTGTGTGTGTGTGTGTGTGTGTGTACAACATTTGATGAGAATCAAGTTAAATTTCAATATAATAAAAACAAAATACTGCAAATGCTGGAAATCTAAAGCTACCACAGAATTTGGGAGAAACTAATTAGGTCTGGCAGCATTAGTGAACAGAGAAACAGACAGAACATTTCAAGTCCAAAATGATTCTCTTTCAGAACTTTGGTTTTTTTAAAAATTCCTTTACGTTGTGTAAAGTAATCCACCAATCTCAGTGTCTGGCTTGGATACTGCTGATCGTACACACCAGTATGAGATGATTTTACTGGAGAGGGGCAGATGTACAAAATTGAAAGAGAAAAATACATTGATTTAAATGGTTCCTTTCTGCCACAGGGAAAAAGAGCTTGAGCTCAGAGTTGCTGCTTCAGGAGCTGTAGACCCAGAGAAAGAAGTAAGAACTTACTTTTTTTGTATACATTATGATATAGAACTTTCATCCTTCTGCACCTTCGGTATGGATATCTTTTATTTTGCTAGTCCTTGGGGTTTAGCTGTACATGGGGAACTGTTTGTCACTGGTAGTGGAAACCAAAAATAATTTTGTGTGATTAGAGACGTTCCTTTAATCTTATTATCTTTCAGACAGGAGAGAAAATGGGAATTTATTCTGTCTAAGGTTGCAAATCCTATTTGTTTCACCTGATTTTGAAATCACCTCTCACGTGATGTTATTTTAACACTTTGAGACCAGGCATTATTTGGTAAATTGATGCTGCACTCCTCCAAGGCCAGTGTAGCCTTCTTAAAATTCTTTTTCAGGTGAGGTCTAACCAAGGCGTTGTATATCTGTTGAGTAATATATACCTCTTTCTACTTTAGTCCTTTAAACATTAAAAAAAGTGTTCATTAGCCTCTTATTTTCTGTACCTGTTCATTACATTTTAATGATTCATGTATCTGGACTTCCATTACTTTTGAGCTCTACTGTTCTAGCTTTGTGTCACTTAGAGTGTATTTTGTTCATGCCTAATTGTTGTTGCTCACCTCAAAGATTTTTTAAGAGGAGTTGATTCATTTCTCCTCAACTGGCCATGACATTTACGTTCCCTCAACCCCACTCTGAAGTCCCTTCCAGTTCCTCAACTGCATTCCACACCCTATGTTTTTAATTTCCTTTACCCATATACCTACTCCCAAACACACACTTTTTCTGACTAGGGTCTTATTCCTTTCATACCATCATTAACGATAGAGCATTCAGTTATTTTGATCCTTCTCTTTGGACATCCCTTCCAGAATCTCCATTTTTAGACACTTAGAAGATTGATTTCATTGACCAAACTTTTTGTAACTTAGCAAAATTCTTACTTTATATTTGGCATTTAGCATTTGTTTTACTTTATTTCCATTCTCAAACTAAGGTATAATATTTCCCTTAATAAAGACACTCTGTAAATGCCTTTTGGTTGTTGCTGTTAATGATGACAATGAAATTTCATTACCAGATTGATAAGTTTTGATTCAAATTTACAGCCAAATCGAATAAGGGAGTTTGGTGCAGTGACACTACAACATGATACTCACAGGCATGATACCTCTAACAAAGAAAGTGAAGTCCCTGTTGCAAAATATTCAAATGAAGAAAGATCTTCCGTGGATGAGAGACGGCCTCCAGAACACCCCAGGGTAGCTTTCCAAAATCCTCCAATTGAAGACAGGGGTCCTAATAGTGGTCTAAGCAGTGGAATATGGAATCCATATAGGAATATAACGGTTCCTAGGTAAAAGCTATGTGTCTTTTAAATTTCAGCTATGCTTGTAGTGTGCAATGTGTTAAAGAAAATAAAAAAGAAATCGTTGATTTGTGGTCCAGGTAAGGCTGTACCCTGATGCAATTGATTTTATGTATTCAAAATTCAATATGGCAATTGGTTATGAATCTAGTAATTTTAGGTAGCACAAAAGAAACCTATGAAAACTGTCATTGTGTTAAAAATCCATTTGCTTCACTAATTACCTTTCTGGAATGATCTGTTTGATTTTAGGCTCCAGTTCCACTGTATCTAGTTTGTTCTTGATGCTCTATAAAGACTCTTGATGGCCTAGCAGGTTACTTTGTAGTAAAACAATTGCTACAAACCTCAGCAATTAGAAATTGGCAAAAAAATTTAGAGGTGAATGCATATTGGTATTGTTGCTGACTAGTAATCCATCGACCAAAGTAATTTTCTGGGACCTGGGTTCAAATCAAACTACAACAGATGGTGAAATTTGGACTCAATAAAAAAAAACTTTAATTGAAAACCTAAGACTGTGAGACATTTGTTAATAGTTGTAAAATGCAATCTGGCTCACTAATGTCTGTCTAAAGCTGCTGTCCATACCTGGTTTGGTTTATACTTGACTCTGGACGAATAGTTCGGTGGTTCAGTTGTTTCAGCGGCGGGAGTCCGGGAGAAAGCGCGAGGGCAGCCTGGGAAGGTAAGCTTACACCCAATAAATTTGGGAGTTAACTAATACCCGAGACACTACACGCGTAGTGTCTCCCACCCTTCCACCTCCTCTAACCTAATAATAACGACTAAGTGTGGTGAGCAGGTAAGCTATTTGCATTTCTTTTCCTCATCTCTTTGTTATCTTTCGGGGTGGTCACCTAGACACCAAATCCTCTGGGAGCGGGTCGGAATGCAAAGCCGGAGTATATAACGGAGTAAACTTACTGGTGCAGTGAACACTGTGAAACTAACATAAAACTAATTAATTTTAAATAATTAACTAAGTAGAGATGGCAGGCCAGGTGATGTGTTGTATCTGTATGATGTGGGAGCTAGCTGATCCCATTGAGAATGGCAGTGACCACATCTGCAGCAAGTGTTGGCTGCTTGAGGAGCTCTGGCTCAAAATTGATGAGCTGGAATCCGAACTCCAAACACTGTGGCACATCCGGGAGGGGGAGAAATACCTGGATGCTGTGTTCCAGGAGGCAGTCGCACCTGGTAGATTAACTAATGTTAATTCGATCAGCGGGCAGGGACAGCAGTGTGTGACTGCGAATGAGGCAGGTAGAGGGACCCTGCAGACAGGAACACAGGAGCCGCAGCCCTTGACATTGTCCCACTGGTCTGAGGCACTTGTTCCCTGCGTGGATGAGGAACAGGACTGCAGGAAGGATGAGTCAACTGACCGTGGCACCATGGTCCAGGAGGCCATTCAAGAGTGGGGAGCAAATTATTTACCAAAATTCACTGGACTCTGGGGTGGTTCCCGCAGATTGGAAAACAGCCAATGTGACGCCACTGTTTAAAAAAGGAAGTAGACAAAAAGCAGGTAACTATAGGCCAGTTAGCTTAACTTCGGTAGTGGGGAAAATGCTTGAATCTATCATTAAGGAAGAAATAGCAAGATATCTGGATATAAATTGTCCCATTGGGAACACCCAGCATGGGTTCATGAAGGGTAGGTCATGTTTAACTAATTTGGTGGAATTCTTTGAAGACATTACTTGCATGGTGGATAATGGGGACCCTGTGGATGTGGTGTATGTGGATTTCCAGAAGGCATTTGACAAGGTGACACACCAAAGGCTGCTACATAAGATAAAGTTGCACGGTATTACGGTAATGTATTGGCGTGGATAGAGGATTGGTTGACCAGTAGAAAGCAAAGAGTAGGGGTAAATGGGTGTTTTTCTGATTGGCGGTCAGTGGCTAGTGGTGTACCTCAGGGATCAGTGTTGGGACTGCAATTGATTACAATTTACGTAGATGATTTGGAGTTGGGGACTAAGTGTGGTGTGTCAAAATTTGCAGATGACACTAAGGTGAGTGGTAGAGCAAAGTGTGCAGAAGACACTGAAAGACTGCAGAGGGATATAGATAGTCTAAGTGAGTGGGCAAAGGTCTGGCAGATGGAGTACAATGTTGATAAGTGTGAGGTCATCCATTTTGGTAGGAATGACAGCAAAATGGACTATGTTTTAAATGGTAAACAATTGCAGCACGCTGCTATGCAGAGGGACTTGGGTGTCCTTGTGCATGAATCGCTGAAGGTGGGATTGCAGGTGCAGCAGGTAATTAAAAAGGCAAATGGAATTTTGTCTGCCATTGCTCGAGGGATGGAGTTTAAAAACAGGGAGGCTATGCTGCAGCTGTATAGAGTCCTGGTGAGGCCACACCTGGAGTACTGTATGCAGTTTTGGTCTCCTTACTTGAGAAGAGATATACTAGCACTGGAGAAGGTGCAGAGGAGATTCACTCGGTTGATTCCAGAGTTGAGAGGGTTGGATTATGAGGAGAGACTGAGGAGACTGGGATTATACTCATTGGAATTCAGAAGAATGAGGGGAGATCTTATAGAAACATATAAGATTATGAAGGGAATAGATAAAGTGGAGGCAGGGAGGTTGTTTCTGCTAGCAGGTGAAACTAGGACTAGAGGGCATCGCCTCAAAATAAAGGGAAGCAGATGTAGGACTGAGGTCAGGAGGAACTTCTTCACCCAAAGGGTTGTGAATCTGTGGAATTCCCTGCCCAGTGAAGCGGTTAAAGCTACCTCACTGAATGTTTTTAAGGCAAGGCTAGATAAATTTTTGAACAGTAAAGGAATTAAGGGTTATGGTGAGTGGGCAGGTAAGTGGAGCTGAGTCTCAAAAAGATCAGCCATGATCTTATTAAATGGCGGGGCAGGCTCGAGGGGCCAGATGGCCTACTCCTGCTCCTAGTTCTTATGTTCTTGTGATTATTAACTGCCGTTTGAAGTGGTCCATGCAATTGCATTAGCTACTAAAATGCCTGAACGAAAAGGACAAAACTAGACAAACCATCTGGTGTCAACTAATGTATCAGAAACAACAACAGCAAACTCAGGCCAGCTGATCCTGCAAAATACTCCTTAGCAACCTGTGGGGGCTTATGCCATAATTGGGAGCTGTCTCACAGATTAGTCTGGCAAACTCCCCTTAATTCCCCACTGAGGTTGCAGATTTGCTCGTCGAGCTGGTGTGTCTGATTGCGGATGTTTTGTCACCTTGCTAAGTAACATTGTCCGTGCACTTCGGTGAAGTGTTGGTGATCTGTCCTGCTTGTTATTTATATATGCCTCAGTTTGCTGGGGTGGTTGGTATTACCTCTGGTTTTGTACTTCAGTGGTTTGTATATCAGGTCCAGTTCAGTGCGTTTGTTAATGGAGTTCTGGTTGGAATGTCAGGCCTCCAGGAATTCCCTGGCCTGTCTCTGTTTGGCTTGTGCTATTATGGATGTATTGTCCCAGTAGAATTCGTGTCCTCCTTTGTCCGTGTGTATTGAAACCAGTGAGAATTGGTCATGTCTGTTGGTGATTAATTGGTGTTCATGTATCCTTATTGCCACTTTTCTTCCAGTTTGGCCTATGTAATGTTTCTCACAGTCCTTGCATGGTATTTTGTACATTACGTTAGTTTTATTGGCTGTGGGTATGGGGTCCTTTACGTTTGTCAGTAGCTGTCGCAGGGTGGTTGTTGGTTTGTGGGCTACCCTAATACCTAGAGGTCTGAGTAGTCTTGTGGTCATCTCTGAAATGCCCCTGATGTACGGTAGGGTGAATAGTGTATCTAGAATTCAACTGGGACAACACATTCATAATAGCACAAGCCAGTGAGACATGCCAGGGAATTCCTGGAGGCCTGGCATTCCAACCAGAACTCTGTTAACAAACACATTGAACTGGATCCAATATACAAACCACTGAAGAACAAAACCGGAAGTAATACCAACAGCCCCAGCAAACTGAGGCATATAAATAACAAGTGGGATGGAACACCAACGCTTCACCGGAGGCGCACTGACGATATTACTTAGCGGGGTGATAAAACGTCTGCAGTCAAACACACTGGCTCAGCGAGCCAGTCTGCAACCTCATCCCCAACCCAGGCTACAAATCTTTTCAAAAAAAAATTTAACTCCCCACTATTTTTAAAATGTATCCAAATCCTTTTTAAATGCTTTCAGTGATCTAACCTTCACCACTTTCTGGGATAGAGAATTTCAGACATTTGCAATCATCCAGGAGAAGAAATTCCATTACACCTCAGTTTTCAATGAGTGACCCCTTATACTCTAATTATGTCCCCTAGCATGAGATTCCCCAACTGGGAAATAACTCAGTTTGGAATTCCCTCATAGTGGAAACATCTTCTCAATATCCATCTGTCAAGCCCCATTAGAATCTTGTCTCATTCAAAAGATCACTCCTCATTCTTCTCAGCTGTAATAAATAAAGATCTAAACTGTTTAGCCATTTTTGAAGAGTCAAACACTCCATCCCAGGAATCTGCCTTATGAGTCTCTTTTGAACAGCCTACAATGCTAGCATATCCTTTCTTTAGTACAGGGATCAAGATCTTGATGGTTGTGAAAAAAAGAAAAATTCCCTGTTTTTAAACCCCAACCTGCTGGCAGTAAAGATCAAAATTCCATTTGCTGCCTTAATTGCTGAACCTGTATGATGTTTTCAGTTCTATGCACAAAAACACCCAGATCACTGCTTGCTGCAACTTTTTGGAGTCTCTCTATCCTTTTAAATAATAGTCTGCCTGTTAATCCTTTCCACCAAAGTACACAACTTCACATGTTCCTACATTAAACTCCATTACTCTATCTGCCAAGTTTTTTTGCCCATTCATTAAACCTGTCTATATCCCCTTGTAGATTTGTTACGTTCTCGTCACAACATACCCTCCCATCTGTTTTGTTATCAAATTTGGAAATGTTACTTTCGAACCCTCCTCCCATGTCACTATTACAGATGGTAAATAATTGAGACCTCAGGACTGATCCTTATGGCCCTCTACTAGTAATATCTTTCCAAGCTGAAAAAGATCCATTAATCCTGACTTCAGTCTTCTGTGATAACCAGTCCCCAATACCATGAGTTCCTAGGGAGTGGAGGAGGCACAGAGGAGAAGATCTGAGAAAGGAAGAGAAAGAGGGCTCTTTATAAAAGGCCTTACCAACAAAGTTTTGGAATCACACCTGCTTTAGGCCACAGTCTATGAGGAGACTATGCTTCACCAAAGAGATTGTCATGTGTACCTCCTTCATGCCGAGTTGGAATCATAGGCAAAGATTGTCCAACAAATGTCTCTGAAAATTACCATTGCCGTAGCATTCTTCAACAATGGGTCCTTGCACGTGAGACCCAGCTGATGTGGTTAATAAGGCTCATGGTTTGCCATTTATGAATGTATATGAGGAGAAGGGAGGTAATCTTTATCTCTTTTTAAGGAGTGCATAGCAGAGTGAAAGGCATGGAGATTTGCCTGGATAGTGAGATTCCTTGAGGCACGGTGGCACAGTGGTTAGCACTGCTACCTCACAGTACCAAGGAGCCAGGTTCAATTCCACCCTCAGGCGACTATCTGTATGGCTCTGTATGCACGTTCTCCTCGTGTCAGTGTGGGTTTCCTCCAGGCGCACTGGTTTCCTTCCACAGTCCAAAGATATGCAGGTTAGGTGGATTGGCCATCCTAAATTGCCCACAGTGTCCAAGGATGTACACGCTAGGTGAATTAGCCATGGGAAATACAAGGTTACAGGGACAGAGTACAGGGATGAGTGTGGGTAGGATGCTCTTCAGGGAGTTGGTGTGGACTTGTTGGGCTGAATGGCCTATTTCTACACTGTAGAGATTCTGATTCCTGATATGTGCAGTCTATAGTATCATACATCATGTGACTCTGATAGTTCCAGAGTCAAAAGGGTGCTGGACAAGGGCTGTAAGGACTACTGGTTTCTGGTCATGTAGTTTGTGCTTGACCACAAGTCCAGCTTGGTGAGTACCTGTTATTGTGGAGCACACACAATGCTTTTATCTTACAGTAATCTGCACTTTGCAGAATACATTGGCAGATGATTGGTCAATGATGAGGACTCGCTCCGTATGTGTGACTTCAACCAAAAACTGTCAGAGAGACTTTAATGACAGTCATCAAGGAATCTGCAACACTGGAGCAAGCCAAAAGCCCAGTCAAGCAATGGTTTCACTGTCTGAATCCGTTAACGGATTTTAAGCGTAGATCTGAGAACCCCTCCATGTATTGATGGTATGTTGGGCACTATAACCTCTCCATGCTAAATACCCTATCAACACCTGGGATCCAGAAATGTCTTAGGAGGAGGTTTCATTCATCATTTGTAATTGGATGTAGTGAAAGGGTCATATTGTGAGGCTTCATTTCAATTGAAAGGAGTTTCCCCATGGCAACCTGGACCCACAATTCACGATACATTCATATTGAACTTCCGGATCATAAAGTCCTTTTGGCTAACAAATCAATAAAAACCAATAGCAAAAGTCTTTGCTGAAAAACTTATCCAGCACAAAAGCGTAAAACAAAACACAGATTTCGTCTTGTGAGTCTTTTTAGTATTTGTCTTATGTAAGTCCTTGCCCATGCTCCCATGCAGTATTATCCGGTGGTTGCAGCACAGTTGGTGAAAGATTGTTGTCTTTCACTCAGGAAGAATAGGGATGGTCTTGGAAGATTCCCTTGAATAGCTCAGCCTTGGTGGCACAGCTTTGGACAGCACCATCTCAGCACAAACAACAATACCTTTCAGTCGCGAACCACTTCAACTCACCCCTCCCACTCCCTGGACAACATGTCCATCCTGGGCCTCCTCCAGTGTCATAATGACACCACCCGGAAACTGGAGGAGCAGCACCTCATATTCCGCCTTGGGAGCCTACAATCTGATGGTTTCAATGTGGGCTTTGCTAGCTTCAAAATCTCTCCACCCCCGGCCTCATCCCAAGACCAACCCTCCCTCTCATCCCCGCCTCCTTGACCTGCCTGTCTTCTCTCCCACCTATCCGCTCCTCTCACCTCACTGACCAATCCCCACCACTACCTACCTACTCTCCCCTATCACCACCCCACCTACCTTCCCCAGCCTGACCCCTCCTCTCTATTTATTTCAGAGACCCCTTCCCCTTCCCCATTACTGAAGAAGGGTCCCGACCCGAAACGTCAGCTTTCCTGCTCGTCTGATGCTGCCTGGCCTGCTGTCTTCCTCCAGCTCCACACTGTGTTATCTGGGATGCAAGCATTGTGTGGTGTGCCATGATGTAATTCAATGACACTGTCCTCTTTGCCAGTGAATGAAGGCTGTCTGTAAGGCCTGCCAATGTACCAAACATCTTCATGCTTTGATGTCAGCATGTTCCTGTAGGCATTCCAAACAAATTGTCATCTTAGTCTCCTGTAACAGAACCTTTCTGCAACCTTGCACTCAAAGACGTTTACATGCAGATTTTCCTATTTGCTGACTGCACCAAGTCATGCCTGATGACTTACCAGTTGCTGATCCCAACTTGTTTACACTAGGTTCTAAAGTTTACAAAATGTTTGCATCCAAGTTGGGTGCTAGTACAAGGTCGAATGAGTATAACCTCTTTAGTCATGTAGGATTGCTCTTACTCTTCCTCATGGCTCTGTGGAGGTATAGCAGGCATAGTTATTCACTATGTGGAAGTAAATAGCCAGGGGAAAGGTAATGGTGAGGAAAGGGTGTTAGAAAGTTAAAAATAAGATCAAAGACTTTGTAGGGTGTTTTGCTAGTGCCATTGAGAGGGATTTGAACTAACTTAGCACTGGCATGAGAACCAAGAAAGAATTTTAGAGGTGAACAGCAAAGCTCGCAAAATAGTTAAGGATGCAGTTGGCACTGATGTAGAAAATGGTCAAGATAATATGTAAAATTGCAGTAGGGGAGAAAAAAATAGAGTCCAAGACATTGTAAACGTGCATGTATGTAAATTCGTGGAGTATGGTAAATAAGGTTGGAGAGTTACAGAATCTGAGGAAGGATCACCGGACTCAAAACATTAAGTCTGATTTCTCTTCACGGGTGCTGCCACACCTGCTGAGCTTTTCCAGCAACTTCTGTTTTTGTTGGAGAGTTACAGATGCTGATTGCATTGTGGAATTATGATGATGTAGCAATGATGGAGACCTCGCTTAATGAAGAACAACATTGGGTGTTAAATATTCTTGGGTATGAGTTGTTCAGGAAAGATAGAAATGGAAAGAAAAGAAGAGGAGCTGCAGTGTTGCTAAGGAGATAATTGCCATGATGGAGAAGGAGAATGCCTCAAAGGGTTCAAGAACAGTGTCAATTTGGCTGAATCTGTGGAATAAAAGGCGTACGTTACATTGCTTAGTGTAGTCTACAGACCTCCAACTAGTTGAAAGGATGTAGAGGAATAAATCTGCAGGGAAATTGTAGAGAAATGCCGGCATTGTAGAGCAGTTATTATGGGGGACTTCAATTAACAAAATATAAACTTGGGATATTTTTAGTGTGACTGGCAGCAGAGATCAAATGTTTGTAAATTGTATTGGGAAATTTTTCCAAGGGGTTGTTAAGAACATTAGTAACTGAACAATGGGCCACCTTCAAGAATCAGATAATTTTGATACAGTCGAGGCATATCCCTCTAATGCAAAAGGTAGGACAAACAAATCCAGAGGTCCCTGGATGACCAAGAAGATAAATGTTAACTTTAGAAAGAACAGTTGTATTTATAAAGTTGTGTTTATAACTGGTGTAAGGCAGAAAATGCAATTGGAAATCAACAGAACAATCAAAGGTTTAGTGAGGATGTGAAAGGAACTATGAGAAAAGATTAGCAGATAACATAAAGGGAAATTCCAAAGTCTTCTGCAGGCATATAAGCACTAAGAGAATGTCTAAAGGAGAAGTTGGCTGATCAAAAACCATGAAGGAGATTTACAGATAGAGGTTAGTAGCACAGCTGAGAAATGAATACTTTGCATTAAAAGAGGAGGATGCCGCCCAGACCATTGTGACAAAGAAAGAAACCCTGGCGCTAGAAAGGTTAAAGGTAATGGGGAAACAACCTTGGATAGATCGTTGGCACTTAAAGTTAACAAGATATCTTGAAATATTCTAAAAGTTTTCCCACTACAAAATTTAACTGGTCTGTAATTGCTAAGATTAACCTCTCAATTTTTTTTAAAATAAAGCTGTAATGTTGGCAATTCTCCAGTGTTAGAAGTCACATGGAAAAAGGTGGATTGATTAGGAAGAGTCAGCATGGATTTCAAAAGGGGAGATCATGTTTAACAAACTTGTTGGAATTTTTTGAAGAGGTAACAGAGTATTTTGATGAGGATACTGCTTATGAAGTGATATACATGGATTTTCAGAAGCAATGCTATAAAAGGAACAGTGGCAACTTTAATACAAAATTGGTTGAGTTAAAGCAGGAAGTAATGGTCAATGGTCATCTTCTGGCTTGAATGAAGGTTTGTAATGGAGTTCCCTGGCAGTTGGTATTGGGACACTGGATTTTCCTAATATAAATTGAAGTATGGATCTGGAGGGGACAGCTTCCAAGTCTGCAGATGCTGCATTAACCTTGGAAGCATTGTAAACTGTGAGGAGGATAGAGTGAAACTCCAAAAGGATATTGATAAATTGGTGGAGTGGGTGGATAGGTGGCTTTGAGGTTCAATTACAGAGAAATGTGAGGTGATGCACATTGTTTGGAAGAACATTGAGAGACAATATTTATAATTCCAAAGCAGCAGCAGGAGCAGAAGGACCTGGGGGTATATCAGTATGGCGCAATGAAGGTGGCAGGACAGGTGGACAGAGCAGTAAATAAAGCCTATTTTCGGATTAATTGATTGATAGGAGCTTGTATTACAAAAGAAAGGAGATGATGTTGAAGTTGTTCAAGATACTTGTTAGAACTCAGCTGGAGTATTGTGGACAGCTATGTGTGTGACATTATTGGAATTGCGAATGCAGCGGAGAGAGTGCAGAAGCAATTTACTAGAATGGTTCAGGTATGAGAAACTTTAGCTATGAGGATAGATTGAAGAAGTTGGGACTGTCCTTCCTGGGGAGAAGGCAACAGAGAGGATATTTGATTAAAGTTTTCAAAATAATGAGACGACTGGACAGAATAGATAGGGTAAGGCTGTTTCTACATATGAACAAAACAAGAATGAGAAGACATAGATTTGCAATCTTGTGCAAATGAAGCAATGCTGATGTGAGGAAATGTTTTTCACACCATGAGATGTTCGCGTATGGAATGCACTGTCTGGAAATGTGCTACAGGTAGGTTCAACTGAGGTATTCAGGAGGGAATTGGACGTTTTCTTTTTTGGAAAGAAATGGTGAGCAGGGGAATGAGAAGAGGGCAGGATATTGGCAATAGAGCTGGTGCAGGCACAATAGGTCAAACAGCCTTCGTCTGCACTATAATAATTCTGTGATTCTATGTTCAGGGAAAGTGAGGAATTGATCAAAGTTGGCATAAGGAAGCAATACCATGATTATCTCTGGAACCACTCACTGCCAAGGCCCACTGACTCTGTGGCATCTGTCCCATCTGCTGTATCCATCATGAGTCCTGAGTCAACTCACCAGCAACACCTGCGTCGCCACACCTCCTCCACCACCTCACTGCCATCTGTGCCAAACCCATCAACATAGGAGTCGCTATTCTTCAGCCACCATCTCTTCACTGATGGGCCCATCCACTGATGAGCTGCCAAGGCCCATGCTGAACTCACACTCTCCCCACAACCAAGGATCCCTGGCTCCGCTGCCACCTCGCCAATAACCAGGAGTCACTGTTCAGGGCCTACCGCGACCACAACCAAGAGTCCCTAACTCCACTGCTGCTTCAATGATGCCAGGAGCCCCCACTCTGGGTGTACAATGCTGCTACAGCTGCAGCCGCTACCTCACCAGCACCAGGAGTCCCCACTCTGGGCCTACTACAACCAGGGGTCTCTGGTTCCACTACTAAGCCAGGCCATTGCCACACAGAGAGTCCCAGCCGAATGGGAGCAGACAGCAAGAGTGAATAATTCCCAGACTATCAGTCTGGCATAGCAACAATGCAGGAAAGATTTGATCATTTTGCTTGGGTCCATGAGTGAATGCTCTTCCACATTACATCTCCACACTGCTTAGCACATCTTGACTCTATCACACATCAAGTACTGCAGCTGAGCACTTGAGGTCTGTGCCTCACATGATTTTACAACATTTTTCCGACACACTGCTTCTAACAATCCCAGTTGTGCACAGACCTCTCCACATCTCTGTAAATCTACAGCTTACCCCATTACATGGGCACACCATCTAAGAGTAGTGACACAGAATCACTGACTTGCAGGTAGCTGCATACAACAGGCAGGACTGTCAATGGACTAGTAAAGTTGCACCTCTTAGCTTGGAGTATATGCTGCACTGAATAACTCCTGGTTATTGGCGAGGTGGCAGCGGAGCCAGGGACCCTTGGTTGTGGGGAGAGTGTGAGTTCAGCATGGGCCTTGGCAGCTCATCAGTGGATGGACCCATCAGTGAAGAGATGGTGGCTAAAGAGTGGTGACTCCTGTGTTGATGGGTTTGGCACAGATGGCAGTGAGGTGGTGGAGGAGGTGTGGCAACGTAGGTGTTGCTGGTGAGTTGACTCAGGACTCATGATGGATACAGCAGAACGAAGATGGACTCTGGTATCGTCTTACTCATTTTTTATAATTCTTAAAGTCGAGAAAATGCTGGTAGATTGTGGCTACAGTTGAACCTTTTCACTCTTTTTTACTGTATTATTCACTGTAAAATGCAAGTGACAATAAATCAGCCAATTCAATTCGTTCTCTTCTGAGGGTCTGTCTCAAAGACTTCTTTCCATTAGTGAACACATAGTGTCTCTCTAACTTCGACTAGTTAACATTAACTTTGACATCATTTAAATAGGAGAACCCTATTGCTGGCGTGTTGTGCAGCTCTCATTGCCTGCGTCCCTCAGCAGGATTATCCAGATTGTCCAGATTTATTACATCATTAGTGTAGCTTTCCTTTCATAGGAATTATGACTTTATAAAGGGAAGACTGCCTGGAGTACGTGTTCATGATGTTAATTGATCCTCTGCACTGACAATGCTACCAAGAGACGTGCAACAAGTAAGTTCACTAATTTTAAACGTTGTCCATCTTGTTTGGAACTGGTGCAGGCAGGCTGTGAATTTTGAGCCCCGTGCCTAAAAACAGAGAACATTGGGGGTTATAGGGATTGTGTGTGAAGATTGAATTGAGCAAGAGGATCAGCTATGATTTTACTGAGTTTTAAAAAATTCTCAAAAAGGTGGGTGATCTATTCCTTTTCTTTAGTTCAGATTGTTGAAGTAGTTATGCATGAATTTTTTCTACTGTAATAGTAACTGTGGCTAATTATTAGCAAATAATTGAACTATTTAAATAATAGAGAACAAAGTGTGGAGCTGGAGGAACACAGCAGGCCAGGCAACAACAGAGGAACAGAAATGGGGAGGGGGAGGGGAGCTCAGAAATAAAGAGAGAGAGGAGGGGTGGGGCTGGAGAAGGTAGGTGGGATGGTGATCAGTGAGTGCATGTAGGCAGTGGTGGGGATTTGGCAGTGGCGGATTGGTGGGAGAGAAGATGGACAGGTTGTGTCAGGAGGAGGGGATGAGAGGGAGGGTTGGTCATACAATGAGGCCGGGGCTGGGGAGATTTTGAAACTGGTAAAATCCACATTTAGGCCATCGGGCTGTAGGTTCTGAGGTGGAATATGAGGTGCTGCTCCTCCAGTTTGCGTGTGGTGCCGTTGTGACACTGGAGGAGGCGCAGGATGGACATGTCACCCAGGGAGTAGGAGGGGGAGTTAAAATGGTTCGCGACCGGAAGGTGGTGGTGTTTGTCGCGTACAGAGCGCAGATGTTCTACAAAATAGTCTCCTAGTCTCCGCTTGGTTTCACCGATGTAGAGGAGGCCTCACCGGGTGCAGCGGATGCAGTATACCAAGTTGACAGATGTGTAGGTGAACCCATGTCTGATGTCGAACGTTTGTTTTTTGCCTTGAATGGAGGTGAGGGGGGAGGTGTAGGGGCAGGTGTAGCACTTCCTGCGGTTGCAGGGAAAGGTGCTGGGGATGGTGCGGCTAGTGGGGAGTGTGGAATGGACAAGTGAGTTGTGGAGAGAACAGTTCCGATGAAAGGCAGATAGGGGTGGGTAGGGAAATATATCTTTGGTTGTGGGGTCAAACTAGGTGGCGGAAGTGGCGGAGAATGATGCGTTGGATGCGGAAGTTGGTGGGGTGATCTCCTACCCACCTTCCTGCTAGAATGCGATCCCCCTACTCCCAAATCCTCCACTGCATCTGCCCCCAAGATGGGGCGCTCCACTCCCGCACAGTCCAGATGTCCTCCTATTTCAAGGACCATAACTTCCACCCCGCCCCGCTCTGGTGATTGAAAATGCCCTCAAACGCATCTCTTGCGTCTCCCACACCCCTGCCCTCACATATCACCCCACCAACCTATGCATCCACTGTATCATTCTCTGCCACTTCCACCACCTACAATCTGACCCCACGACCAAAGATCTATTTACCTCTCCACCCCTATCTGCCTTTTCATAGAGACCACTCTCTCCATGACTTCCTTGTCCACTCCACACTCCCCACTAACACTGCTATCCCTGGCACCTTTCCCCGCAACTGCAGGAAGTGCTACACCTGCCCCTACACCTCTTCCCTCACGTCCATTCAAGGCAAAAAGCAAACATTCGACATCAGACATGGGTTCACCTGCACATCTGTCAACTTGGTATACTGCATCCGCTATGCTCAATGTGGCCTCCTCTACAACAGTGAGACCAAGCGGAGACTCGGAGACCGTTTTGTAGAACATCTGAACGCAACAAACAGCAACACTTTCCGGTCGCAAAACATTTTAATTCCCCCTCCCACTCCTTGGGTGACATGTCCATCCTCCAGTGTCACAACGATGCCAGCCGCAAACTGGAGGAGCAGCACCTCATATTCCGCCTTGGGAGCCTACAGCCCGATGGCCTGAATGTGGATTTTACCAGTTTCAAAATCTCCCCAGCCCTGGCCTCATTGTATGACCAACCCTCCTTCTCATTCCCCGCTTCCTTGACTCGACGCAACCTATCCGCCATTCCCACCTCACTGACCAATCCCGAACTCCCCTATCACCATCCCATCTACCTTCCCAAGCCCCACCCCTCCTCTCTCTCTTTATTCCTGAGCTCCCCTCCCCGTCCCCATTTCTGAAGAAAGGTACCGACCCGAAACATCAGCTTTCCTGTTCCTCTGATGCTGCCTGGCATGCTGTGTTCTTCCAGCTCCACACTTTGTTGTCTCTGACTCCAGCATCTGCAGTCCTTGCTATCTCTGAGCTATTTAAGTATTTGGTTTACTATCTATGGCATATATGAAGTGCATTGACTAATTGTAACAAACAACATGTTTCTATACTATATTGTTCATGTAATTTTCTGTACTTGAATAGTGTGTGTCTCAAAAATTAGTAAAACCCATGTATACTCTCCATAAAGGGAATTTATAGTAACCGAAGTCTCAAATTCTGGATATAAATAAAGTTTTGGGCAA
Organism: Rhincodon typus; assembly: GCF_021869965.1. NCBI lineage: Eukaryota > Metazoa > Chordata > Chondrichthyes > Orectolobiformes > Rhincodontidae > Rhincodon > Rhincodon typus. Next base: position 29,447,153 of record NC_063335.1, read on the forward strand.
TTTGGTGAATTAAATAGAGATATGAAATGTTACCATTTATAGTATAGTACAATTTTGGAGTAATGATTATTTTTCTCAACTGGGTTCCGCGTTTTGCAAAAGCACATAAATAGCAGTGACAGTATATTTTAACTTTTCAAATTTTGTTTGAGTGATATATTACAATATTTAATGTTACTTTGCTATTGTACATCTGAGAACAAAACTAATTAACTTGCCGATAATAATAATACTTAAAGACCCAATTCAAATAGGCGTAAAAATAACTAATTATTTTAAATCTCTTTACTATGTAGAATTTGATTAAGATGTTTTTCTACTTGCAGCATCACAACGGTTCCACCCCCTCCTCCCCCACCTGTGCTGATGGAACATTACCAGACACCTTATGATAATGCTTATTATTATTATGGTGCTAGAAATCCTTTGGATCCAAACTTGGCATACTGTGAGTGTACTTGATGAGCACTATTAAACTAAAGAGTTTTTTGTGTTGGATGTTTAATTGAAACCTATTACACTGGTTAATGTCAATTTGTTGTTGCACATGTTTACAATTGAGACTGAAATTGATACTCTTGTATACTCTTAAATTGATACTTACAATCGATATTTTTGTACTTGAATTTTGTATAAATATGACTCAGCTATAGAACATAGAACAGAACAGTACACGCCCTTTGGCCCACGGTGTTGTGCTGACCTATTATCCTACTAAGATCAAACTACCCTGCATACCTTACATTTTACTATCCTCCATGTGCCTATCCAAGAGTCGCTTAAAAGTCTCTAAAGTATCTGACTCCACTACCACTGCCGGCAGCGCATTCCACACGAGCTGGGACGAGCTGGGCTGGTTTTGGGATGCGGTAGGGGGAGGGGAGATTTTGAAGCTTGTGAAATCCACTCTCTGTGTAAAGAACCTACCTCTGATGTCTCCCCTAAACCTTCCTCCAATCACCTTAAAATTATGCCCCCTCGTAATAGTCACTTCCACCCTGGGAAAAAGTCTCTGTCTATCCACTGTATCTATGCCTTATCATCTTGTAAAAGGACTAGTCTCTCATGACTAGTCAGCTCCTCTTCCACCTCTGAGGATTAAGCTACAGAGCTCTCAGAGGAAACGCTGGCATTTTCTCCTACATTCTCCACGAGCTCACATAGAGATAGCTGGGTGAGAACGTTAGCTTGAGTAAGTCAGCAGCACATTCTAGTGAGCACATCACTGCCACGTCTCTCCAGTTAGTCAAAGCAGAAATGTCACAAATCGCTGGCGTTCAGAGGGCTGGACTCAGAGGACTGCCAGAAACAAGGCACCTGCTCACCCCTAGGCAGGAGAGGATCCCATGGTGTCAACTATTAATAACTTCATCTAAATGCACAAGTGCACACAGCATGAACAGGCAGTTTTGTCAGAGGTACTGGGCAAACTGACTCAAAGGTTGGAGAAGAGGTTCAACACAACCTGTACCATGTAACATTCAAGCATCTGGCTGCCTCCATGAACAGTTTGGAGGCTGCTGTGGAACCTCAAGTCAACCTCACTGTCTTCCAGATAAATTCAGAGACCTGCATTTCATCACCCTAGCAGTTCGTGCTCATCACCAACAGCAAAGCAACAGAGGTTAAGGGACTTTAACTTCCCTTCAAGAGTCTATAAGACCATAAGACACAGGAGCAGAAATTAGGCCATTTGGCCCATTGAGTCTGCTCCGTCATTCAATCATGGCTGATAAGTTCCTCAACCCCATTCTATTATCAGTTGTAAATAAGATAAAACTGTAAAATGTTTTAAATAGCAAAATCAAAATTCAGTGTAAGAAAGTTATCAGTTCTTGACGAGTAAATAGGATAGTAGAACATAATATTGCAACTAGTTTGTTAATTGTAGTTATCCAGAAATTGTAGGAAAGTCTAACTCCTGGGGAACTGTACAGTTGGATATCCCCCACCCTTTTCATTCCCAGGTCTGACTGTTTCTCCATTCCCCTGTTCCTGATCTCTGCCCTGACTGCCTCCTCCCCTCGCCTCCTTTAGTGTGTTGATGTAATGCAGTTATGGCAATTTGGCATGGAAATGACATCTACTTTAACTGGTAGTCAGAAGCAGACCAGCAGTGGCAGAACAACCAAGTCTCAATCTTACCATTGTGATCATTTATGAGATCACCAGATGGCAGCAGAAGAGACTAAGAATACATGCATTTAGTTTGTCCAGAATTGTACCTGGACCCTTCAATGCCAAAGTAAGTTTCAATGGTGATGTGTTATTGTACCTCAGAAGATGCAGCATTCATGTACAAGAAAACTTTAACTGTGAGGCAAGTCACAGACACTAGCCACAATAATATGAAGTACCCTACACACTTGTGAGATTCCATTAATTCCTAGGTCCAAAGTAGCTATTGATGTATTTGCTATAAATGGGGACTACTTCATTTTAGACACTGGAAATTTGGAGAAATAATCAATTATGAAACAGATAAGGAACACTTCAATCACATCTGTGTCAGACATGAGTGTCATATTCAGTCTGTTTGGTGCACCTAAAGAAATCATTTCTGATATTGTGTCACAGCATAATGAAGATCTTTTCGGGGATATGTGCACTAGATGGGGTGTGAACCATGGGCTATCCCCACTATTATTAAATTAGCCGAGATCAAACAGCAATTGGTTTGTACTGTTAAATTCTCATTTTGAAGTGTAGGACAATGAAACTGATTTAATTGCCCTGTTACATCTCAGCAGCACCTCTGGATATGGGGTTACTTTCACCAGCAGAGATCCTGTTCAGAGGATAGTAAGCATAAGAATTGGGATGTCATGTTGTGGCTGTACAGGACATTGCTTAGGCCACTTTTAGAATACTGCATTCAGTTCTGTTCTCCCTGCTGTTGGAAAGATGTTGTTAAGCTTGAAAGGGTTCACGAAAGATTTACAAGAATGATGCTGGGTTTGGAGAGTTTGGACTATGGGGACAGGCTGAATAGGCTTGGGGCATTTTTCCTGGAACGCCAGAGGCTGAGGGCTGCTCGCATAGAGGTTTATAAAATCATGAGGGGCATGGATAGGGTGAGTAGACAAGGCCTTTTCCCCCTGGTAGGGGAGTCCAAAAGTAGAGAACATAGGTTTAAGATGAGAGGGGGAAAAATTTAAAAGGGACCTAAGGGTCAACTTTTCACACGGAGGGTAGTGCATGTATGGAATGGGCTTCCAGAAGAAGTGGTGGAGGCTGGTACAATTACAACATTTAAAAGGCACCCGAATAGGTGCATGAATAGGAAGGGTTTAGAGGAATACAGGCCAATTGCTGGCAAGTGGGACGAGATTAGTTTAGGATATCTGGTCGGCATGGACAAATTGGACCAAAGGGCCTGTTTCTGTGCTGTACAACTCTATGACTCAATTAGAAATTATAGATTTTTTTGGAACATAGTTTATCAAATTAGATTTTACTTGCTCACCATCATGTTTCCACTGTAAGCAAGATTGGAGATTTGGGAGATTAGCCTGTTGTTTTCTGATACGAGTTAACATTTCCAGCAATACAATGTTTATTCAATAGATTTGCCTATCTGATTCATACTTTTAAAAAAATTATGTATTTTACCTATCAGTTGTTCTATGGAGTTCATGTTTTATATTTTGTTTAATTACAAAAACTATACTGAAATATTGTTTTTACTTTATTACATAGACAGCCCAGGAGTTATAGGAGTACAACCTCTGTCCTTGGTCAACTCTCCCACTGGATTGACTAACATCCCAATGCAAGTTTATCCACAAGTTTCCTCCTTCGACCAAGTCTTGTAAGTTTTTAATTTGCACCATCCATGGTGTTTTTAATGAGTTAACCACAACATAGCAATGAATTGGGTCCTTTATGATGAGCCTGGAATGACAGACTATATGTTAATTTTTATTTTGTTGTTTTCCTTGTATGTTTGATGTATTGTGTCAAGCGCAACCAAATTCTTCATGCAACTGTTTGCATGTGTTCTAAAATTTTGTTTCTCAGCACCATGGTTACAGTTCTGAGAACAGGATAACTTGCACCCTTTCTGTATTCTAGAGATGATTAGCAGAAGAAAACAATAGAAAAGGGAAATTGTCAAAATAATAGTCATGAGCAGTGTCCTAAAGACTTCTCTTTCAAATATGGCACCTCTTTGTACTTGACCTGGAAAATTTATTTTTGAGTTTATACTCACCAAAACACGTTCAAGAAGATTCCTCTGAGATTTCAAGGGAAGGCTAAAGGAAAATGCACCAGACCTTGGTGTTTGAATGGCTTTATGCATTAATTTAACTACTAGTTCAGCACTGAACAACCTGGGATCTCACTTCACCTGTCCTTGCTAGAGTGGAGAAAATTTCAATCTGATTGTAGTTGGGAAGCTTCCACAGACAAAGCATGGGTCAGTACAGCATTGTTTGACATTAACGTTTGGTCATTCATCTCTAGTAAGTTCCAACAATATTGAATAAATATTAGTTCTGCTTCTTAATGCTTTTTTTTTGATATTCTGCATACTTCAGTTAATTCCTTAGTGATACAGATAGACACTGAGGAATGTCCCAACCTGTCACTGTCTTTATTCCAGATTTTTTGATGAGACAACTATGTTTGTATGAAATGTATTGTCCTAAGGGAATTAACGCCAAAATTAAGGACAACTGGAGGCGTTAAAAGATGTTAACTGAAAGAGACCTTTTTTCCAAGTGACTGATATTAAATGCGAAAACAAAGGACAACACAAAGTGCTTAAAATGGGCTGGATTAAAAATTTGGCACCATTACTAGGAAGAATATGTTTCTGTAGCTTGGTTAATAGTTGCATACAGGAGGTGAACGCCAGGACTTAATCAAGGAGAAGAGAATATATAGACATATATGTGATGGAATGAATATGCTCCCTTAAATTGTACTGATCTTCAGCTTGCACACTAAGCTTTTTTGCCAGACCAGACAATTATTTGTCATATTAGAACAGCTGCAATAAACTGAGGAAACCAGATTTTAAACTAAGATTTGCAAAATGACAAGTAGAATTCATTATATGTATTGATGCTGCACATTTCTTAAAGGTAAATAAGATAAAATTGTAAACTGTAACAAACATTACATTCTATTATAATATGTTTCTGTTTTCTCAATTAAATTGATTACTCTACACTTCTTTACCAGCAATCAATTTCATTTGTTTGAAAATGGAGTAATCATTTTCAAACAGATGAAATTGATACGTTTTTAACACTGACCATCTAGCTACCTAGCAGGTATTTATTGTGTTTGATTATCTTGTAATGTCTCTGATTTTTGACAGTGACAGATGCCACTCAAAGAAACCACTGTGCTAACACAGGTCACAGAATTACAGTTGTTTTCCAGAGGGTACCATTTAGCCAATTGCGTCTGCACTGGTATCTGACAACTTTGCACATAGGCAACAGATGCATCAGATTCCTAAATGGGGACTCCATCGTTTACAGCGTTGTCTCTGTTGACAAATTTTTATTGCCACAGGACTTGATAAATGGACCCTCGGAGAAGCCTGTGATTTTGTTTAATGTAGAGCCCTTCGGACGCTGTCATTTTTCATACGACCTTGATGATTTGTTGGTCAGGTTCGGTGGCAACTTGTCTGTCAAACTGCATCATGCTTTGAGTTCAAAAGCGATAATTATGAGACAAGCAGTGGCAGAGAAGGAAGGAAAAGGAAGCAAATTCATTGTTCGAGATCCTACCAACTTGCGAGGCGTTCTGTTCTATTAGCCCATGATGAGAATTGCTCAATTCAGATACAGAAAGACATGACAGAAAACTGAGACAAGCAGTAATTATCATCCTCAAATTGAGGGACAGTCAACAGTGACAATTTTGAAAATAGATGAAGTTTGTTATGGACCAGACCAAGCCCCCTCAAAATATATTCAGAAGAAAGTCTAGACCCTAACTTTTTCTTATTTTGAGATAAGTGTAAGATGTTGCATTCTAGATACAATTTGATCGAACTAGCAGCTTTGAAACAAAATACTTTATTCATTCACTAGCTAAAATACAGCAACAGAAAGACGAAATTGGAATAAAAGCTGAAAGAACTGTGGATGCTGTAAATCAGAAACAAAAACAGAAGTTGCTGGAAAAGCTCAGCAGGTCTGGCAGCATCTTTGAAGAGAAATCAGAGAGTTAACGTTTTGGTTTCGGATACCCTTCCTCAGGTTCTGAGGAAGGGTCACTGGACCCGAAATGTTAACTCTGACTTCACAGATATTGCCAGAGCTGCTGAGCTTTTCCAGTAACTTCTGTTTTTGTTTAAGAAATTGGAATAACAACTCTATTGGAAAACTTAGCAGAATAATACTAAGCAATAAATGTTCTAATATAGTTAAATCCTATAAACACACCCTTGGAAAAAGGCAAATTCAGTAAAATAGATTATCTGTCTCACATGCAATTCTAGCAGCAGGAAGAGAATCCCCTCAGCTTTTAGCTGTAACCGAGAGAGGAAAAGTAGGTTCATAGTTCTGATTTGTCAATTGGTGTAAATCCTTGGAGTTGGATTTACTGTTGATTGTCAAATAAAGCTTTTTAGAATATAGATGTAATACACAAAAACAAAGTGCTGTGGAAACCTGGCATGTTTGGCAGCATTTGTGATGAGATCTGAAGAAGTATCATACTGGACTCAAAAAGTTAACTCTGTTTTTGTCTCTGCAGATGCTGCCAGACATGCTGAGTATCTTCAGTGTTTCCTGTTTTTCTTTCAGATTTTCAGCATTCACAATATTTTCCTTTTATTATAAATGGAGAATATGGCAGGTATTCTTACCTTAGCATGGACAAGGAAATAGTAACATATTTTCACTAGCTATTTTGCAAATCTGTTTGGATCTGAGCACAAAAAGTTGGTAAAAAATATAGAACAGTAAAAGTAAAATTGAGTAGACACTGTCCTTGTGTCGTGGGACAGCTAACAAATCGGACCCTGGTAGATGTCAATGCGAAACTTTAAGTCGGTATTTTTGGGACATTGTCATTGTTCACACGATCTTGATGAGTCGGTGGTCAGATTTTGTTGACCTGTTGAACTGCAGTTACTGGAACCACCTTGTCACAGATGACACAAACAATTCCTTTGCTTGTGCAACCAAACAGAAGAAAGAAAACAGAGCCTTCTGACCCAGTAATGTTCCAGAAAAAGCCATCTAATTCGATGAGCTTTTGCTAACTTAAGCATCCATGCACTTATCTTACTGTGGTAGTCAGTCTTACTTCTGTGATGGGCAAATTATTGGAGAGGATTTTGAGAGATAGTATTTATGATTATTTGGAAAAGCACAGTTTGATTAGAAATAGTCAGCATGGCTTTGTGAGGGGCAGACCATGCCTCACAAGCCTTATTGAATTCTTTGAGGATATCATAAAACACATCGATGAAGGTTGAGCAGTGGATGTGGTGTATATGGATTTTAGCAAGGCATTTGATAAGGTTCCACGTGGTAGGCTCATTAAGAAAGTAAGGAGGTATGGGATTCAGGGAAATTTGGCTGTCTGGATACAAAACTGGCTGTCCAATAGAAGACAGAGGGTGGTAGTAGATGGAAAGTATTTAGCTTGGAGCTCGGTGACCAGTGGTGTTCCGCAGGGATCTGTTCTGGGACCTCTGCTCTTTGTGATCTTTATAAATGACTTGGATGAGGAAGTAGAAGGGTGGGTTAGTAAGTTTGCCAATGACACAAAGGTTGGTGGAGTTGTGGACAGCGTAGAGGGTTGTTGTAGGTTGCAACAGGAGATTGACAGGATGCAGAGCTGGGCAAAGAAGTGGCAGATGGAATTCAACCCAGAAAAATGTGAAGTGTTTCATTTTGGAAGGTGAAATTTGAATGCAGAATACAGGATTAATGGCAGGATTCTCGGCAGTGTGGAGGAACAGAGGGATCTTGGGGTCCATGTCCGTAGATCCCTCAAAGTTGCTACCCAAGTTGATAGGATTGTAAAGAAGGCGTATGGTGTCTTGGCTTTCATTGGCAGGGGAATTGAGTTTAAGTGCCGTGAGGTTCTGCTGCAGCTCTATAAAACTCTGGTTAGACCACACTTGGAATATTGTGCTCAGGTCTGGTCACCTCAATAAGAATGATATGGAAGCTTTAGAAAGGGTGCAGAGGAGATTTACCAGGATGCTGCCTAGGCTGGAGGGCAGGTCTTATGAGGAAAGTTTGAGGGAGCTAGGGCTTTTTTCATTGGAGTGAAGAAGGATGAGAGGTGACTTGATAGAGGTGTACAAGATGATGAGAGGCATTGATAGAGTGGATAGCCAGAGACTTTTTCCCATGGCGGAAGTGACTATTATGAGGGGGCATAATTTTAAGGTGATTGGAGGAAGGCATAGGGGAGATGTCAGAAGTAGGTTCTTCACACAGAGAGTGGTGGGTGTGTGGAATGTGCTGCCGGCAGTGGTAGTGGAGTTAGTTACTTTAGAGACTTTTAAGCCACTCCCTTTTAAGGCACACGGAGGATAGTAAAATGCAGGGTAGATTAATCTTAGTAGGATAATAGGTCAGCACAACATCATGGGCTGAAGGGCCTTTACAGTGCTGTACTGTTCTATGTTCTATGTTCTATGTTCTATGTTCTATTTTTCTCACTGACTTGTGGACTGTGGACATCAATGGCTGGCCCACATTGTACTGCCTGTCCCTAGTTGTCCTTGAACAGATGGTGGTGAGCTACCTTTTTGAACCTCTGTAATCCACATGCTGTAGCCTGACCCACAAAACTCTTAGGAAGGGAATTCCAGGATTTTGACCCAGCAACAGTGAAGGAACGACCATATATTTCCAAGTCAGGATGGTGAGTGGATTAGAGGGGAACTTGCAGGTGGTGGTGTTCCCGTGTATCTACTGCCCTTGTCCTTGTAGGTGGAAGTGGTTATGGATTTGGAAGGTACTGTCTAAGGATCTTTAGTGAATTTCTGTAATGCAACTTGTAGATAGTACACACTGCTGCTACTGAGCATTGGTTGTGGAAAGAGTGGATACTTGTGGATGTAGTGCCAATCAAGAGGGCTAATTTATCCTGGATGGTGTCAAGCTTCTTGAATATTGTTGGAGCCGCACCAATCCATGCAAGTAAGGTCTATTCCATTATACTCCTGACTTGTGTTTTTTAATGGTGGACGAGTTTTGGGGAATGAGGAGGTCAGTTACTTAAAACCTTAAATGTTTCAATTAGATCATCCCTTCTAAACTCCGTTGATTATCGGCACATTCTTTCCTAATGAAACAATCCTTCATGTCAAGACTCAGCTAGGTGAACCTTTTCTGAACTGTTTCCAATGCAAGTATATGCTTCCTTAGATAAGATGATCAAAACTGTACAAAATACCTCCATTTTGGTCTCGCCAGTAGCCTGTACACTAATATTAAGACTTGCCCATTTTGGCCAGAACATCTATAATTCCCACTCTTTCATTAGAAATCTAGGATGGATCCCATTTGGATTGAAAGGTTACCTAATTTGCCATTCTTCTATTCTGATCCTTTCTAATTTCTCTATTTCCTCCCCCTGCCCTCATCGCATTTACTATGATATCGCCACTAACCTTAATTATTTAGTGAACAGAGATGGACAGTACTAATTTAGTGTTATAGTTGCACTCTATGCCTCCATAAGAGGATTGCATTATCATCACTAATTGGTCCCATTTCTTCCTTTCATTACAGTTTTGTTTTTACATACTTATACTTTTGCATTTGCATTTATGTTAGTCACCAATCTGTTCTCTTACTCTCTCCTTAACCCTCTTGTTTCCTTTTTCAGTTCTCAGTACTTTCTGTACTCAGCTTAGTTCTGTGTTTATAATTACAATACCCTAGACATAGAAGCAGAAATAGCTATTTAGCCCATTGAGTCTGCTCCGCTGTTCAATGAGATGATCACTGATCTGATAATTGTCAACTCCACATATCTGCCTTTTCCCCATAACCCTTGATTCCATTACTGAGTAAAAATCTGTCCATCTTGACCTTGAGTATAGTTAATTGTCCGAGGTGTCATTAGCCTGCCTTCCCTGTGTTATTAAGTTCTTACTATCTTTAGTCATCCAGAGGGCTTTTGTTGTTCTTTCCCTCCTTGTGATAATGTGCCAATTCCTTACTGGAGATGTTTGAAGTTTACCAGTATTCAGTTGTTATTCTGTCTATCAATTTTTATTCCAATCCATCTTGGTCACATCTTTTTCATCCAGTTGTATGCTTTTACATTTGTTTGCTCCTTTTCCTTAACTGTTATAAATGTAAAGATATTATCAATAGTATTCAAATAAATGCTGCTCTAGCTGTTCCACAGAACCAGATCCAGCACTGCTTCCTTTGTCCTTGGATTGGGAACATCCTTGTCTGCATATTTCAGGAATTCCTTTGTCTCTTTACCTCCCTACTCTATTTCCTTTACAGTGTTTGGCAGCTTATAGCAGAGCTTCTCAAAGTGGTGGCCAGGACCCTAAATTGTGTTGCAAGCTGAAATTGCATGAGGTCTGATGCAGTATTTGCTGCCAGGGAGCTGACCAACTTGCAACAACTTTGCCTCCTCTCTACTAGGACTGCTTTCTCAACTCTCACTGAGAAGTTGCAACAATTTTCAAACAAGTCTCAAAATTGCCTTACGGCGGGAAAATGTTTGGGAAGTACTGACCTAGTGTACACACCCCCAGTAGCATATTAGGTTTCATGTTGTTCCTTCATTCTAGCCAAATAGATTTTGTCTTTAATCCTCTGAACTATTTATTGATTATTTATTTGATTAATACTGCCACTCCACTTTTGTATTTTTTAATGTTTTAATTTCAGATTTGCACTTTTGGTTTCTAACTGTCAGTCTTTGCTAAATATTCTTTTTTACCATCTTGTCCTCTGTTATTTCTGTATTTTGTGTATGTATTTTCTTTGGATTTACTTTTATCTTCGCATCTTTACATGACCATAGAATCTCATTCTTAACTAGTTTGTTCTTATTTTTTAGAACATGTCTGAATTCTATTCACCCCCACAACCCCAAACATTTTCCATTGTTATTCTACTTTTTGTTGGTACTTTTCTTAAATTTACTTCCATCAGTTCCATCCCCACACTCTCAAATTTTGTTTTTAAAATGTATTACTTTGATCTTTGTACTGTCTATCTTGCAATTTATACAAGATGCTTAATTACATCTTTGTTCCTGCCTCCCAAAGATAAATCAAAAGTAGTGTGACAGGGACAATATGTAATAATTTGTACTTTAAATTACTGCTGTCCATTGTAGTTGCATTGAACTTGAAGGTACTGTCTGCCTTGGCACATAGTTTAGAAAGATCATTTTATTCGATAGTCTGATACAACTGTATTCACTTATTGAATGGTAAAGTATTAATCTGATGCTACGTATAATGAGATAAAATTACTTTTCCAAAGTTGCTAACTGTCAAGTTGAATATTATCATCTTGTGAAATTTAGGTAGAAGTTTGAGAGTTTAACAGACAAACACAACATTAAGCCTTAATTTGTTTTGCAGTACAACAAATGCACATGATGCTACTAATGTCAGAAACATAGCTGCTGGATCTCTACCAGAACAAAAAAAAGTTTTATCAAAAGAAAGTACACAAAGTTACCAGGACTCTCTGAAAAAGCAGGTAAAATGCACATAATTTTAAAAAAATGTCTGTTAATTTGATAGTTTTTGGTTCAATTTAGTACATGTGATTTGGTAGAAAATTTTAGGACAATTGACAAAAACACACGTTTTTATTTGTGTTATCCTACTCGCCAAAAGCAGTACATTGTGGTGCTGAAGACAAAAATTAATTTTTAGCTGTAGAATGTAATGTAATTCTCAAATCTGAATTTAATATTTTGAGTGGTAGAATGTGATGGAACCCGTGTGATTTAGTGCAGAATAGGATACAAGTGGTTGCATTTTAGATCATTTCAATTCTTCCCAGTGCCAAAACAATGATGAATGTGTCAGAATGAATGAAGGGATATAGACCAGTAAAGCATAAGTAAAAGTTGTAGCCACTGAAGTCCCATTATCAATAATAGATTCATCATGTTAGCCAGAATCACATGCAACCTAGTAAAAGCGACACGTTCACCAGAAATCAGAATGAAGCAAATATAAATAAAAAACATTCTTACTACTATACATATTAAAAGTTAGATAGACAAATATATGGCCAAGGTGCAATAAATGCCTTTAATTAATTAAGTTATTTTGACTCTCAAAGTAAAAATGAGTCAAAGCATTGTACAAGTGCTTTATAGCCCTCTAACCTCATAAAGGGAAAATAATTGGAACAGAAATTAATTTTGGATAGTAGCGTTCAATGGGCAGTATTGCATCAGCCACCTGCTGTATCTCTTGCTTGATGTCTAGCACAAAGACAGATGATTGTGGTCTTTGCAGACCTACAAGGGATCACTGCAAGACATCCTCAGGCATGCAAGTATTGTAGATCCATTCTTGCTCAGCTGTTTCATTGATGATCTCTGTCTAACATAGGGTCAGAAATGGGAATATTTGCCAATGATTGAATTCACGATGCATCAAATGCTAAAACAGCATTTGCTTGCATACAACTAATGAATGGCAAGTTACATTTGTGACACAAATGCCAAGCAATGACCATCTCCAACAAGACACAAACTGACTTTTCCTCCCTTGTGTTCAGTGTCATGACTAATTCCCCACCATCAGCGATATCTTGGGAGTTAGCAGTAACCAGAAACTTAACTTGACCACCCATTTAAATACCATGGCTGCAAGAGTAGTGTCTCTTGCTGATTTCTAAAATTAGACTAAATTTTTTGATCTGTTGCTAATCTTTGCATTATTGTGCTGTCTTTTAATTTTCTTAGCCCCAGATGATTCATCCTTTTCAGAGTTTTTCACATTGGAATATCTTAGCTGAGAATGAGTAAATATCTTAAGTTTTAGATTGTTTCTCTTTTGTCCCTCTTTTAATCTGTTTTCTCAGTTATCTTTAGTCATTTTGACCTCATAGAGTCATACAGCATGGAAACAGATTCTTCACGCCAACTCATCCGCGCTGGCCAGACATTCCAATCTGACCTAGTCCCATTTGGCCCATATCTCTCTAAACCTTTCCCATTCATATACCCATCCAGGTGCCTTTTAAATGTTGTAATTGTACTCGCCTCCACCACTTCCTCTGGCAGCTCATTCCATACATACACCACCCTCTGCATGAAAATGTAACCCCTCAGGTCCTTTTTAAAATCTGTTCCCTCCCATCTTAAATCTATGTCCTCTAGTTTTAGACTCCCTGACCCTGGGAAAAAAAGACCTTGGCTATTCGCCATATTCATAGCCCTCATAATATTATAAATCACTGTAAGGTTACCCCTCAGTCTCCATGCTTCAGGGAATAAATGCCCCAGCCTATGCAGCCTGTCCCTCTAGTTCAAATCGCCCAGTCCCAGCAACATTCTTGCAAATCTTTTCTGTACCCTCTCAAGTTTAACAACATCTTTCCTATAGAATAGGGCAAGAATGGTATTTGAATTTGAATTAGCTTTAATGCCACATGTACTCAAATGAGTACAGTGAAAGGTTTACAGATCGCCACTCAAAGCGCCATCTTATTTATAAGATACCAAGTTACAGATTCTTCAGTATAAGTTCTTAGAATAAAAACTTAAAGAAATAAAAAGTTTAGCATTACAGATCTCAGGAATAAATTAGAAAATAGAGAAATAAATAGTTCAGAACAACAATCCTTCCAACCCAGTTCACGCCGGCATCTAGCCTCCAGTCTGTACCGGGCCTTGACTCCAGACCGTGCTTTCGAGGCCAGGACACCACTCTGGAATCATGTTGAGCCTGGAAGTCCATGTTAAGGCCATGCCAGGCTGAAAGATTGCCACAGGCTGCCGAAAGACCCCTACGCCAGGCCGGGAGACCGCTTCTGATTCCAGGTTCAAGAAGTGCCAATTTTCTTGTGTCTCAGAAAATAATCGAGAAGATTATTACCTTTTGAGGTTTGTGTTTTAGTTTAGCCCCTAGCTGCTCATATTCTTAATGCAGAACCTCTTTCCTACCTTCTAACTCTATACCTGCTGTCCTGCTTAAAGGTCACAAATTACTCCTTGACCATGGACCAAATCAAAAGAACTGAGCCTAAAGGGGTGTGACTGCCTTATGGAATAAGATTTTAGCTAACTTTCCTCGTCCCTGATGCATCAGATGCTCTGAGGCTCAGTTTCCAACTTATTAAGTTTGAGCTCAATATTCTGCAAAATGCAGGTGCTTACTGCAGACAAATCTGTTGTGCATACTTCAGCTGCATCAAATCTACTTTGCCATCCTTGTGTTTAAAATAATGAATCAATTACTTTTAAAATTAAAATTTTATAAATGCTTCTAATCTTGTTTGTTATTGTTACTTAAATTAATATAATACTTGGCCCAAATTAAAATTCCCTAATTTAGATAAAAGAGAAAATGTTCTGAATGAGCGAGTCCTTGCTTTTGCTGTTGTTACATCACACTTTGGTGTCCTTTGGAATGCTCTGAATGCAGAGATACATTCACCAGTCCCCACCCACCTCTTCAAACTCTTGCCACTGCCTCTATTTTTGGGAAGTACCTCGTGACTTCTAGAGGTTGGCTGACAAAACGTAGGAGATAAAAGCACCTCTTTCCCCTCAAACGGGTTCCCAAATGAACTGAATTACAAACTCGGCATACCTCTCCTTGAGGACTGTCTCTCTCTCTCTCTCTCTCTCTGCATTCCCTTAGGTTGACATAGAAATTTCAAAATTGAGTTAGTTAATGAGCTGACTTACACAAGGAGCTACCGCCCAGTGGCAGTTATCTGTCAATTGATAGCTCTGCGTTGGAATATTGTTTCTGGGAGTAAACCTTAAGCACTTCATCACGTTAACAAACTTAACTTTACGAAAAGTTTGTAGTTTGTGTAGTAAGTACAGCATTTTTTTAAATGATTGTCCTTAACTCACGTTTCATATATTTGCCCTCTTTTTTCACAATTGCAAATTTCAAAAAGTACTGTTCCTGTTTATAATTTGTGTTTAGCTGTTCTAAAAAAATAAAATTAGACAATTATTAAATGCTTGATACATATTTATACAGATGCAAGAAAGGGAAGAGAGGAAGAGAAAAGAAAAGGAAGAGAAGGAGAGATATGATGCAAAACTTGAAGAGGAAATGAGAATTTACAATCCATGGGGAAGAGGAGGTGGTGGTGCACCTCTAAGGGATGCAGAAGGAAATCTTCTCAGTATGAATTCTGTTTTTTCTTGGTGCAGCTTTGTGCTGTATAAGCTGAGGCATATAATCATGAAGTATTGGTGAACTGGGCCATCTCATATAAACGCCCTGGCATTGCCCATCTCAAATCTCTCACTTCCTACACTTTGTCTAATAAAATGCCTTAATCTACGCAGGAAACTAATTTTACTGCAGATTTTGAAAAATAGCAGCATGTAGCTTTGAGTGACATTGCTGAATTATATATGGATAAGTAGGTGTACACCCTTGAAAAATTGGTGTAAAGTTTCCCATGCAACTGAATGGAGTCTTGTATTCCTTCAGTTTGAACTGGATTCAAACAGGTTCAAGAGGTGAAAGTTAATAACTCCATCTTTAATTGATTTTCAGTTAAAGTTGTGAGGCAAATCTATAATTCATGATTCTGCTTTACTATATTCTGAAATGATTTATTTTAATTATTTGGTGTTATCGTACAGCCGATCTAAAGAAAATGCATAAGCAGAATGAAGATGCGTACAGGGATTATCCTCCTCAAGGAAATCGGGATTCTAAAGCTGTGGGTTCTCGTAACCCAAATTTAACCAGACCAGATGCTAATGCATCTCAAGAGAAAATCCAAGGTAATTCCATGTGCTAGTAATAATTGAAAATAAATGTGAATGTAAGATTCACTTTTTGTGGTAGGGAGACTTCCTTTTTTTTAAAATTCCTAAATATTCTCTATCCCTATTCTGTTCTACTGGCATAAGTAGTCATTGGGGAGCAGCAAAAGGAAGATTTACCTTTACGGTTTTCTGATCTCATTACTCTGATGTCCTTCTTGTTCTTGCTCTGGTTGGTTGTGCTGCTGAGTTCTTAACTCCAGTGAAGGACTGACAGCTTTTGGAGATGTGCCTTCTGCCTTAATTGGACTGCAGTCCTGCAACGTCTCTTAACTGACCACTGCATATAAAATGCTACCCAGGGTCCTGCTTTCCATCCATGCAGGGGATGGGTCCTGTGTTTGATCCTTGCAGCAAAACTACTTACTTCATAAAATGTTGTGGCCTCTTTGTTTCAAGGCCAGCTCAAAGATTTGAGAACTTAACCTAGACTAACATTGGAGTGCAGCGCTGAAGGAGAACCACATTGATGACAATCCATTAATGAGAGAGAGCATCATGTTTTTCACCTAACCATCTACAGATTAAAGTTATAATATGGTTAAGCAAAGTGGTTGTTCTGCAGCAATCTGAAATTGACTAGTGACATCTCAGGACAAACCTAACCTTGCTACAAATTAGCTAGCTGTTCAGCAAATTAAGGCAACACATTGGTTGTGTAAGGAACAATGTTGTGTCTATAGTAATGGTCAAAGGCACATACTGTGAGAAAGTATCTCGAGTCAAAGTCTAAAATTATGTGTTATGGGCAGAGACCCTTGAATAGTGAATTTGCAACTAAATTGCAATGTAATATTTTCTATCATGTCAAAATGTGTCATAATGAACGCAGCAAGTATTTTATGCATTGTCAAATGTGGCGATGTTCGATTTCAAAGGTGTGGGTGGTTCTTTACTGAGGTAACCTACTCCCTAACTGTTCAGATCCAACTTATTTCTGCGCCAGAAACTGTTCTCACATCTAAGCCAGAACTTATGCAAACTGAATCCAAAAGCTTCCAATCTATGGGTTCTGGCCTGAGCAGAAGGAAAAATGAATTCCTGATTCTTCCAAACTGAAAGCAAGCTAATGCTTTTCAATGTTTATTCTCACTGAGTGAAAACCTCTTTCGATGGAAACAGATCACCATTAACATTCCAGGACCATACGCTCTTATACTGGTCTAAAAGAAATCATGGATCCAGCAAGACTGACAAGTTAATTATTAAACTCACTTATACACCTAAAGCAAAGTCCGCATGCTACTAGTTCAAAATCCAAAACTCTAAAATAAATGATATATATCTAAAATAAATGATATATATCTAATATGCATAATCACACACGTTGCATCATAACCACTACATCTGTATTTTGAATGTACTTCTTTGAAGTAGACAAGGTTTAAAATTCCAGACACCTACTAACAGTTAAAAGCTACAAGTTTCCACAGCATTGAACGAACAAAATAAACTTTTTCACGTTTATATAGTCATCTACGATTTATATACCATCAACTAGTGATTGAATTGTTTAGAATTGTATTCACTGGAGTTTAAAAGAATGAGGGGGGAATCTATAAAATTCTAAAAGGATTAGACAGGTTAGATGCAGGAAGGATGTTCCCAATGATTTGGGAGTCTTGAACCAGTGGTCGTATTCTAAGGGTGTGGGATAAACCTTTTAGGGCTGAGATGAGGAGAAATTTCTTCACCAGAGAGTGGTCAGCCTGTGGAATTCACTACCACAGAAAGTGGTTGAGGCCAAAACATCAGAAAATTAAATCACAGCACTGTGTTCCTCCTCCCAGTTTCACGCAGAAGCCGAAATGGGAGGATCCGAGGCAACGGAAGACCGTCTCTGGGGCTGCTTGGAATCGGTGGACTGGACCTTATTCAGGTACTGAGCAGAAAACCGAGACGAGTATGCCACCACTGTCACAGACTTCATTAGCAAATGCGTGGAGGACTGTGTACCAACGAAGTCAATCTGGGCGTTCCCCAACCAGAAACCTTGGATGTACCAGGAAAACCACTCCCAGACCAGACACGCAGCATTCATGTCAGACGACCCAGACCTGTATAGAAAATCCATCCACAAAGCCATGAGGGATGCCAATAGGCAGTATCGGACCAAGTTGGAGACCCAAACCAACCATACAGACTCCTTCCGCCTGTGGAAAGGCCTAAACAACGTTATGGCATACAAAATGAAGCAGAGCAAGATAGCGGGCAAAGACACATCCTCCCTGTTGTACTTGATGCTTTCTACACTTGGTTTGGTGTGGTGTCACCTGTCCTGACAGCCCCGGATGCGCCCTTGAACACTGTCACCATTGCAGACGTCAGATTGGTCTTTCTGGGAGTCAACCCAAGGAAAGCAACAGGCCTGGGCAGTGTCCCTGGCTGAGCACTTAGATCCTGTGTGGACTAACTGGTGGAGGTATTCACCGACATCTTCAGCCTCTTCGTCCTTTAAGCTGAAGTCCCCACCTGCTTCAAGGAGACCACCATCACCCCAGTACCTAAGAAAGCATATGCAATGTGTGTTAATGACTACCGCCCAGTTGTTCTGACCTGCGTAATCATGAAGTACTTCAAAGGGCTGGTCATGGCCCACATCAACCTCTAGTCTTCCAGCCTACCTCGATCCTCTATAATTTGCCTACTGACATTACAGACCCACAGCAGATGCCATTTCCCTAGCCCTGCACTCATCCCTGAAACATCTGGACAACAAGGACACCTATGTCAGACTCCTGCTCGTTGACTACAGCTCTGCCTTCAACACCATTAACCCCTCCAGACTGATCTCAAACCTCTGAGACCTAGGTCTTGGCTCTGCCCTCTGCAATGAGATCCTCAGCTTTCTGACCACAGATCACAGTCCATGAAGATAGACAACCGCACCTCCTCCATGATGACAGTCAACACGGGAGCCCCCCCAGTAATGTGTTCTCAGCCCCCTACTGCACTCCCTGTACACCCACGACTCTGTTGCCAAATTCTGAATGAATGCCATCAACCAGTTTGCTGACAACACCACCATGGTAGATGGGTTTCAAACAACAATGAGTTCAGAACACTGAAAGGAGATAGAGGGCTTGGCGACATGGTGCAATGGGAACAATCTCTCTCAACATTGACAAAACTAAAGAACTGATCATTGACTTCAGAAAGAACGGAGGAGAACATGCCCCTATCTACATCAACGGAGCTGAGGTTGAGAAGATGGAGAGCATTACGTTACTAGGAGTGATGATAACCAACAACCTCTCCTGAACTTCGCATGTAGATGTGATGGTCAAGAAGGCAGAACAGCGCCTGTTATTCCTCAGGCAGCTCAGGAAATTTGGCATGTCCATAAGGACCCGGACCACTTTCACAGATACACCATTGAAAGGATACCGTCCGGGTGCATAACGGCCTGGTATGGCAATT
Organism: Rhincodon typus; assembly: GCF_021869965.1. NCBI lineage: Eukaryota > Metazoa > Chordata > Chondrichthyes > Orectolobiformes > Rhincodontidae > Rhincodon > Rhincodon typus. Next base: position 29,466,536 of record NC_063335.1, read on the forward strand.
GCTCTTCCCAGGACCATAGGAAACTACAGAAGTTTGTTGCATAGCGCAGACCATCACAGAAGCCAACCTTGCATCCATGGACTCCATTTACACGGCCCATGGCCACGGAAAGGCTGCCAACATCCTACAACCTCTTCCGTCAGGTAGAAGATACAGAAGCTTGAACACACGCACCAGCAGGTTCAAAAATAGCTACTTCCCTGCCCTATTTGACTAATGAATGGACTCTGTAACTTCAAATATTGCTGATCTTGCTAATGTTGATCTTGCCGAGCGTGACCCTGTGTGATGTAACTTGTATGCCTCTGTCTAGTTTTCTTTTCCACCCTATGATTTGTATGTTCTTGCTTACTATGACCTGCCTGTACTGCTCGTAAACAAAGCTTTTCACTGTGCTTAGGTACATCTGACAATAAATCAAACAAATGAAATCAAATAGTGTTTTCAAGGAGGTGGTAGATATAACTCTTGTGGCTAAAGGGAACAAGGGTTATGGGGGAAGGACAGGATTAAGGTATTGAGTTCAATGATCAGCCATTATTATATTGAATGACAGAGCAGGCTTGAGGTGTCTAATGGCCTATTCCTGCTCCTATCATCTTTGATTCTATGTAGGCTTCAGATGATTTCAAAGTTCCAAAGACTGACTTTTTTGATGTAAGTCAAATACCTTGATCAATTTAAATGATTCAGATCATTTGTTCACTTATTTTAACTGTTTCCAGATGTTTTGAAGGTGAGTCATTTAGTCATTTTAGTATTTTTCTTTTTTTGTAGGATTTACACTTGCAAATACAACACAACTTTCCCATGGAAATCCTGTCTGTGAACCAGAATTTGAAAAAAAAGTTAATGAGCAGCAGAAGTACAAAGAGTACCTACGCTTACAAGTAAATACAGTTGAAATTTTTTTGTACACTATTGAACTATTACGCTTTCCTGCTTCATTTCAAACTATCATTGTTCTGCTTAATCTGGATAAGTAGTCAAGGGTGTCTTCTGACAGTTGCACACAATACAAGAGAAGCTACTGCTGATATTAAGTAGAATATAATTGAATATATTGACGTTTTCTTACCAGTTTTCTTCCTTCTCTATTCCTGAAGACCTTGATTTCTTCATGAGTTACAGGCCTTGTTTGTAATTTGCCCTCTGTACTTCATGTAACTGGGTTTTGTTCCAATATGAATGTTAAGGGTGAGTTATGGTGCACTGATGCACTTCAGTACCAAACCCAGATTCTACTCTTGTATGAGATACACATGTACATATTTAAGCTGTGGCGCGTTAGACAATGATAAGAATTAAAACCCAGGTTGTTTTTGATTTGCTCTCAGTCTGATCCTGTGCCCAGTCTCACCACCTGCATTGCTGCTTTTGTTACTTAACATATCATAGACTCGAAATTAGGACTGAGATGTTTTTGATCTGTGTGGCTAAGTTAATTGTTAACAATCTCCTTGTGTCAAACTAGGACTTGAATTTCTTAACAACTTCATATTAGGACTGAAGTAGTATAGATTTTTTTTCATTTGGTTTGAAACTTCAGTACATCCAGACTGATGTGTTCAGCTATAATCTAGACACATCATTTAAAACCATTTTACTCCTGAAAAAACAAAATGTTGTGTTTTTATGTAAAAAAATTAATACAAAACTACCTTTGATCTATTTGAGCAGTTAATTTAGGACATATCCAAAGTTACTATTTTCCTCATTTATGCATCTTCCACATAGCTCGAATAGGTTCATTCATCAACCCAACAACAATTTAATGGACCATTTAGTATTTTCAGACAATCTTGCAGCTATAGAATTATGGGACAATCATGAATCAGGGCTCCTGTTTACCCTTTCCCTTCCACCCAGAGGTTATTTGAGGACAAAATTATGTGTTGCAAGCATTTGTGAATTGACATAAATTATTGCTGTAGTTGTTTAATTTTGGTTGGTTTCGGAACAGAGTTTGATCTGGTTTTTTGCAGTACGGAACACAGCATTAGTTTTTCACCTATTATGCATACGGTTTTAGACAATAATGTTTGTTAAGTATGCAGTATCTTTTTGACTATTTAGGGTGATGCACAAACACAACTTTTTAGGCTGTAAAGTTGAGTCAAGTTTCCACAGCTATGGCTTGTGCCTATTGCTTCTTCTGGTATAAGTGGTATCAGAATATCCTAAACCATATTGTTACCTGAAAGGTCTTCGCAGGTGCCTTCTTTTGTTCCTCTTGTGTGCCTTTTGTGCTGCAAAGGAGCCAGTAGGTCAAAAATTGCTGTCCAATGCATTCCATTCTTGAGCTGGAACTACTTTTGTTAAAACTCAGTTTACTGTGTGCCATGTTAGTAAACTTGTAAAGGTAAAGTCGCCATTGTCTCACATGATCATAGGACTGCTCTGTCATAGAGAGAGGTGACTGGTGGTGAGGTTACCATGCCTCAGGCAAGCAGCGAGGTTGAGAAGGCGCACTTTCATGATAGCCTCAGCCAGTGTGGGAATTGAACCCACTGTGTTGGCGTCACTGCATTACAAGCCAGCTGTTCGGCCAACTGAGTTACTGACTGCCAAACGTCTTGTATTGATTATGGAGCTGCTGCATTTCACTTGACATTTAGATGGAGATGTACCTAGGATCAAAGAGTAACACATCCACTACCCACTATAAATAATTTACCATTTCCTGATATTTGTAAAATTTTGATTCGAGAACTCTCTCCATTTGATCTAAGGATAATTATACACTACCTCTGGAATCTTAGTCCAAATCCGAGAAGGAGAAACTTCAGGAACGTAAAAGAGGGACAATGGGCCCTGGAACAGAGCAGAAACAGCAGGGACAGAAAGGAGAATGAGGAGGATAGTGGGCCAAAATGGCAGACAGAGTGGCAAGGAAAATGTAGGAAAACAAACATCAGTTGATGTCAGCCATGACATGTGGTTTCTTTAGTGCAGTCAAGACCATCTACTAGCCAAGCACATATTCCACTGAGACTAAGAATGGAGTGGTACTATCAAGTTGTGAGACAGTCTTGAACAAGAGGTGATAGATGTAGAGTGAGAAGAGGTATGTTCAAAACTGAGATGAGGAGAAACTATTTCTTTCAGAGGGTTATGAATTTGTGGAACTCACTGCCCCAGAAAGCAGAGGAGGCAGAATCAATCAACATATTCAAGAAGGAATAGGTGTGTTTCTGAAGAAGAACAAGATGAAGGGCTGTGGGAGCATGCAGGAAAATGGAGTTGAGACCAGGATAAGATCAACTACGATCATGTTAAATAGCGGAGTGGGCTTGAAGAGCTGAATTGCCTCCTCCCTCTCCTAATTCCTATGTTCCAAGGATGCCGAGGCAGTCAGTGCTCATTGACAGGAGCACTTTGATGATCTCCTCAAGTAAGACTTAGTCCTTGATGTGACTACTCTTGACCTCATCTCACAACGTTACTTGCTACCATTTCAGCACAACCTAGGCCAACATCAGATTGCAAGTCCATCCAACAATGGGGAGGCACTTTTGATTCATATATGTGACCTCATCTGGTACGAGGAGAGTAAGCCAGGAGATCTGATGCTGTAATTGTGATCATCTTTAAAAATGAAGATTAACCTGATTTACAATTATGGGGAAGATCAGTGCAAGAATCCTCTTCAATTGCTTCCTTACATTTGCTGACGAACTTCTGAGTCACAACGCAGTGTGAAGAAGCACAGTGGACATAATATTTACAGTAGGACAACCCCAAGATAAGTGCAGAAGGCAGCAGCAATCTCTATATGGCTTTCTATTACCTCAGGTATATCTTTGACTTTCACAACCTGAAAGGATTATGGAATATTCTCTTTAAATTTGGCTTCTGCAGAAGTTCAGCACCTGTGAAGAAAAATTCAAGGGTAACGTTTTAGGTCCGGTGACCCTTCCTCAGAACATTCAGACTTGTTTTTCTTCACAGATGCTGCCAGACCAGCTGAGCTTCTCCAGCAACTTCTGTTTAAGATCCTCTATCAGCCTACTCCCTCTGCAATTTTGCTCCCTGACTGTCAAGATCCATGGTGAGCCAATGTGCAATGTGGATCAGTTATTACATCTCAGGAGCCTCCTCCTTAGCAAGGGAGGACATCAACAACAAAACTCAGCATCACTTCCAGTGTGCTAGTGCAGCCTTCAGTTATCGGAGGAAAAGTGATGCCACCAAACTTGTGGTCTGCAGGTCAGCAGTACTACTTGCCCTCCTCTGTGTTGGATGCATGGATAGTGTACATTCTTACAGATATATCACCAACAAAACCTCTACCTCTACAATATTCTACAAATTCAGTGCAGGATAGATGCTCCAATGTCAGTGTCCTCTCTCACATTAGAGAGGACATCAACTCCAGCATTGAGGCATTAGTTCCTGTCAGTTAGCTGCATTGTATGGGTTATATCATCCACCTACACAACACAAGACTCCCCAGACAGACTGCCTACACTGACTTTCATCACATCGCGTGGTTATCAAGAGAATAGATGAAGTGCTTCAAGGATGTTTTCAAAACCTCCCTGAGAAATGTAACCTCCTCACTGATTGGTAAGAATCTCTTGCCCAAGATCACCCAAATAGGCGAAGTCTAAGAAGATGCCAATCATTTTGAGCCTTTCTGGGTAGAGGCCAAGTGCAAACAGTGGAAGTAGAGTGCGAAAACCTGAGCACCCCACCCATTCCCTCATCAAACACCACCAATCTCCCCTCCAGTGTTGGATATTTAATCACCTCCGGGTCTGAACGTTCTATGCCGATCCCAAGGGACTACCAAAGACTGATATCTTAAAACAACCTGATGATTGCTCTAAGTCGATATGTTACTAATACTATACCATGAATTCTGCTTTGATTCATAAATTGATCTCTATGAAACACAAGTATGCTCCAACTTCCTGAGGCAATTTTTGTCAGCCAGGGAATTAGATAAAGAAATGTGCAACAAATGCTAATTTGCTAATCTCTCTTTAAATATGGATATCCCCCACTCTTCATTTTAACAAGAAGTAAATAAAATTAGAAACAAAAACAGAAATAGCTGGAAAGACTCAGCAGGTCTGACAGCATCTGTGGTGATAAAGCAATTAACATTTCGGGTCCAGTGACCATCCTTCTGAATCTCTCCACAAATGCTGCCAAACCTGCTGAGTTTTTCCAGCAATTTCTGTTTTTGTTTCTGGTTTATAGCATCCATATTTCTTTGGCTTTTTAAGCAAACAAATTAGATTGATGAATGTTTATCTGAAAGGTTAATGCCGCAGAGAAGCTGCTTCTCTTTAATGGATAAATTAGAAGTGGTGTTGAAACTTGAATACATTGTAAACTTGACTGCTTGCTTGCAACTTCAGTAGATTTGATTGCTAGTTAAGATTTTTGAAGATAATCTGTAAGGGGTAGTTTGGGGAAGCTAGTTTGCAGTTTACAACTCCTATAACTGAAAATGGTCACTGAACCTGCCACAAAACCCAAATTGAGTATTAACTTTCCTCATTACACCATAAGTCCGGAGAGGAATGTTAAAGGCAGAGTATATTCGTTTTAGGTAAGGGGGATTATTATTACAGGTTTTGCTATTTGCTATGAAAGTGCGTAACATTTGGAGAATACTTGAGATTCTTTTGTTTCAGTTTCTGAAATTGATTAAATTCAGAAAATATTTTAAGAATGAACAAATCTTTATCTCTATTTTTCAGGAAATAAAGTTAGACATTTGTAAGTTTATGTGAATGTCCTTCACCCTGTGGTTTTTATATTTGGTTGTTATGTCTGTGTAAATTAGTTTTCTGCTTGTAAAGCAGAAATAAAACTGAATATTTTAGTTCCTGTGATAAATTAATCAAAGAATTGAAGATTTGATTAATATGAGTGAATGTTTGATGCAGCAAAGTTGAAACGATCAAATGATCAGTTTGAAAATTTAAGGGACAACATCCTTTAGAGTGATTTTATTTTCTCCCCACCCCCTCGTTGGGGAATATAGGGATTTGTTTAAACAAAAAAAAATATAACTTAAGAGCTTTCATTTAGTTTTTAAAAATGTATTCCAGATTGAAGAGAAGCGACGCAAGGCAGAGGAAGAACGTGAAAGATGTAAACTTGAAGAGCAACAAGAAGAGAAACGCCTAGCTGAACAGAGGGCACGAATTGCAAAAGAGCTTGAAGAAGAGCAAGAAAAGAAACGCCGTAAAGAAGAAGAGGTATTCTTCTGCTTTCAAATCTGCCATGGGAGAATTCAAACCCAGGTCCCTGGATTAGTAGTTTAGCGATATTACCAGTAGGCCATTGCTTTCCTTGTTCTTAATATATTGTGTTGCGGATTAAATGTTATTATCCATGTTTGTGCGTCCATGTTCAGCAGTCAGTGAAAGTAGACAGACATTCTCCTGCCTTATCCCCATATCCCGTGACCCTCTTACTGACCAAGAACCAATCTATGTGATAAAGACATAGATTTAAGATCCCCTTTAAGATAGTGCACTAGACCTCCACAGCAATCTATAGCAATGTGTTTCAAAGTGTTGGAATTTGGAATGTTCCAGATTACATTTGTAGCATTTTCAAGCCAAGTAAATAACAAACTGTTCAACTAGACTGGAAAACCTTCACAGGTAGCAAAATAGGAATAAAAAGCTGGAAGTGTAAATTACATTTATATCTTTATATAGGAAGTGAAATGTATACTATATGTTAGACATTTAAAAGCAAAACACAATACGTTTTTAAAAATATGCATGTGAATTTACTTCTGAGGAAAGAGACCTTATCTTCATTAGATGTGTTTTTCAGCGTTGGCAAGGTTGCTCAATACTTATGAAATATTATGCATTTTTAAAAATTCAGTTATTCCTGATAGAGCTGGGCCGAAGATTCCCAGGTCTTTGGGAGAAATTATAATGGGCTATTCTTCTGGGTTCTAGTCATAACCATGATATCCATGCAGATTCCATTGGCAAAGACTGCAAGTATAGTGTCTGTGAAGGACCAAAATATCACACTAGTCAGCAACTTCTGATTTATGCATTTGCTACCATCAGAAAATGTTAGTTTTACCGAGTATAATAGCAAGTACAGATAGCCTTGCTGTTTTGGGAGAATTAGTTAAGGTGGCTGAAATGGACTAAGTAAGCATCAAGTGTGCTCTTACTTAATAAAATCTTTGAGGAATGGCATAATCATAGTAGGTCGAAGTTAGTAACTAATGAATCAGTTTTGTCATCCTGGACATGTTGCTGAAACAAAAGCTACTTATGAATATTAATAAAGATATTTTCAAAGTCAGTGGCTCCTGCTTATGAGAAATATCTAAAATTTGAGACCAAAAAATTGGTGGAAGAAGGCTATGCAACATCATTCAAGCAACTTTTAAATGTTTTAATTTAATATTTTACATGCATCCCCAGCAAAGAATTAAAAATGAAGAAATTGCACGGTTGGCGGAAGAACGTCGTAAAATAGCAGAAAAAAAACGAAAGGAGGAAGAAGATAAACAGGAGATGATGGTTCGACAGCTACTCAAGAGTGAGCAATCAACAAGGATAGAGGAGAAGGTATACTAAATTGTCCTGTCTTAGATTTTTAAAAATATCTTCCAAGGACAAGGAAATGTTGAAAGTGAACTTTTTTTTATCAGAGAGAGAAAATTGATAGACATTTATGCATAATTCTCTACCTTCATGTTAATACCGTGGCAGCTATAGCATTGAAGGAGTGGGATGATGATTTGATAAAAGAACAGGCCCCATATACAAGAACCTTCTACTGATGCCATACTGCACTGATTCAAAGTATTCTGCCATACTGCATCTGAGAAATATAATTCCAGTACGGTTTCTCAACTAGTAGGGAATATATTTGGGCAAGTCATAATGATCTTGAAGATAATTTTGAATTATACTTCCTGAGATTTCTAACTTCTAGCATAGATGTTGTCTAAAACAAAATAATGAGGAAAATATTTTTGCAGTCTTTATTCAGATATAGCAAGTTATATTGTATTCTTGAACTTTACACAGTTCCCAACTTTTTCAGTGATTTTGTTCCAAGTATTGATGAAATATGGCAATTCTTTGTAAAAGATGATGATCCAACTCACAGACCACACACAAACTTCAATGCCTCTATGATAATTCACTACAGCTAGTGTCAAAGGAATACGTGAACACGTTGTCCAACTGACAAAATTCTATTATAAATTCATCTCCACTGTTTTGTGGTTTGTAATATACAACAACATTTATGCCATTTCCTATTTCTTAATTCTACCCAGATGGTTTCCCCACCAATTATATTAACTGAATGTTAGATCTCCTTTCCACTGGCAAACAATTAAGTATGAAGTTCAGAATGAGCATCTTAAATGCACTGTCACAGTAAAGACCATCATGTTATTCCATCTCATATTCTTGAAAAATAGGATTAAATTGGGCTGCTTCTCAGGCTTAACATGGACTCCTAAAACTGCAAATATTATGTAGTAAGTGCAGATTTGCATGAGGTCAAATGGGAGGTGCCCCTTACCCATGTCTGAAGCACATCTTTGGCTGTTATGTTCTTGCTGCAACAGGATTTTCCCTGAATTGCCTGGTCCAATGGTCCAACTAAACTGAGTGTACATGGCTGGGAGGTTACTGCAAAGATACTTCACAAGTCATCCTCTTTAAGATAGTGCACAAGTAATTTAAAAGGTACCACTCTCTTAAGTATATAGGCTACACATAATGTATAAATTTAGAGGGACTATAGGGCTGGTTCCCTAGTTGCTCATTTCCACACAATTACAATTTCCACCTATTGTGATCATACCCAACCCCAATTCTTTGCTACTACCTCCCATCTCCCGTCACTCCCTCCTTGGGATCTCTCTTCTTAGATAACCCAAAATTTTCATTTTTTCCAAGATGCTCCCAATTTCTTCCCCAAAGTTTACAATGCAATTTCCCACTGAAGTCTAGATGCTCGCAATTTATTAGCAGTTTTTATTATTAGTTAATTTGACCAAAGGATGAAAATGGGTTTGAAATATGTGCTGTTCTAATAAGGCTTGTTAGAGAGGTGCAGTATTAAAATAATATTTTTGAGCTGATTGATGACCATGATGAGTGAAACATGCCTGAAACAAATCCAACCACTACAGGTTTAGCACTCAGGTGTGGATTAGATACAATTTTCCAGCAGTGGTATATGTAGTCTGCATTGTCCAATTTTACATAGACACTGTGAAATGCACTGGCTGGCAGAGAAGCTAGCATGTAAACATGCCTTTGGGATCTAGAAGGAGGATGCCTAGATTCTCTGCAGCAATGATAAACTAGGTAGAGGGGGGCCAGAGGAATGTAATGTCATGTAACCACAAAGATGAGCTATGCCGGCATGTCTTCCCATTTTGCACTCTTCAGTACCTTGTACTGCTATGCTCTGCTTCTTTCTTTTTCTTTGTTCAGACCAAGAGGATTCTTAGCAAGTTGGTCATGCCAAAACACACTTGCTCCTGGTGGCTGCAGTAAGAGGGAGTAGCACAGCACTTGTGATTTTTAGTAAAACCCTCAGAGGTTTGAGAGTATATATTGGTAGAATGTTGTTGAAGTCTTGAAAGTGTCCCAGAAAGTCTCCCAACAGGTTTAAGGTCCTGTTCAAAGTCCTGCTAGCAAATGAACATGAAGTGGTGAGTAGCGTTTTAATTTATGGTTTAAAATCCACATCATTAACCTTTTTAACACTCAAACATCTGTGTATTGGGAAGGGCATTTGAGACAAGCATTAGCCACTAAAATGCTCTACAGTCTGTTTAACGAGTGCTGGCAGGCCCTTTAAGTCTCCATGTAGCCATTTCTATAGCACACTTCTCTTTTTGCCAAGATGAAGTCTTTTTACTTGATCTGTGTTTCAATTGAAGATCTCAGTTCGGCAATATTTATCACCTAAAGTATCTGGTGAAATTGCCCTTTCAGCTACTATGGCAAAGCTGGTCTGCAGAATGGCATGTTCTGTTTTTTAATTGTTAAACATATGGGACTAATCTGTTTACTTTGTCTTGCCAGTAAAGGCTCATTGGGCCAAAAGGTCTACTGTACCATTTAATAGCTTTGATTTTCAAGAATAATGTTGTCAAGGTTGATGAATAGAAAGTTGTCAAAAATTAATCAATAAATTGTTGAAAAAAATTTCCATATTCCAGAGACCTCCTTCTCCACCTATTCCAACTGTCAAGAAACAGATCGATATTCAGAAAAATGATATGCCTGCTGTTAGTGGCTCTCTGCAGGAATTAAACTTGGTAAGTTATTTCAATTCTTCTTACTCTGTTCAATAATAATTAATACTGTGCTTTGCATAGTGATTTACGTCAAGTCTCCAATTTTCTTGTATAGTCTTGCTGGTAGTCCAATGCACTTTGATTTCGCAAATAGGATTGCAGAATTTGGGAAGATTTGTTAGAAACTTTGATATTTAGGGAGCGAAATAAAAGTTAAAATTAAATTATTTCAGCTCTATTCAATTTGATATCTAACTTGGTGTGTTCGGATGAAAGTCTTTCCCTCTGTGATTAATGTAAAGGTTGAGGCCGTACAAGAGATAATTTAATCTCATATTGAAAGTAGGAATCCTTAACCAATTTAATGGAAAGTTATTCATAACCGTCACTAGATTTATAGTTTTATTTGGGAAATAATTTCTCATGATGGAATTAAATTGAAATAGTTACTCAGTAGTAGCTAGTTACAAAGATGGTGACTGAGAGTCTTTGGGAATCACGAAACAATGTGGGTGAAAGAAAACAAGTGATGGATGAATGGAAATTTCTGCAGGGTAGATTACAAAATTTGGTTGAGCTAATTTATGGTGAATATTATGGAAAGCATTCCAACAGTAGAGTCTGGAGCTGACAAAACCATGCATGAAAGTTTTGGCAGGAGGTGGGCTAAATTGGGCAATGTTGCAGCAATTTTAGCTATGAAGTGGGTATGAGACTGGAAGCTCATCTCGGAGTCAAATAGTACTCTGATATTGAAAACAGGCTGATAGTGTCTGCGAGGGAAAGATGAAATCAGTTGCAACATTATAGAATTTGTGACTGCACGCTGAAGTCAAAATATTCCCGATGTGCAATCAAAGAAAATTGTAGCTCAGGGCATGAAGTTGAACAACACTCAGACAATATAGTCGCCTGACAAAGGAGCAGTCCTCTGAAAGCTTGTGAATTTAAATAAACCTGTTTGACCATAACCTGATGTTGTGTGACTTGTCAACCCCAGTAAAACATCGACATCTCCATAACATCATGGCTGGGGCATGCACTTGGGCATCATCATCAGTAGTTGTATGTGTATTTTAAAAACTAGCAAAGGGCAATCAAAAAGGTTGATAAAATGGGAAAAAGTAATATATTAAAACAGTAAACTAGCCCAAAATGTAAAAAGACATATAGATGGGTTAAATGAATGGGTAATAAGATAGCAAATAGAGTATAATGTAGGGAAGTGTGAAGTTATTCACTTTGTTCAGATAATAGAGAAACATCAGAGATAGTGGGAACTGTCGATGCTGGAGAATCTGAGATAACAAGGTGTAGAGCTGGATGAACACAGCAGGCCGAGCAGGAAAGCTGACATTTTGGGTTTGGACCCTTCTTCAGTTAAAAAAAAAACCCTTTCTGAAGAAGGGTCCAGACCCGAAACGTAAGCTTTCCTGCTCCTCTGCTGCTTGGCCTGCTACGTTCATCCAGCTGTACACCTTGTTATATCAGAGAAACATCAGACCTTTTTTTGGAAGGTGTGAAACTTGTAATTGTTGATATTCAAAGAGACTTGGATGTGCTTGTTCAAAGAATGCAGGAAGCTAGCATGCGATGAGGAGGGGAAACTGCAAGATGGTGTTTGTTTCTGGGGGATTTGAGTACCAAGGTAAAGCAGCATTTTCTTTAGAATTTGAGTTTTGTTGAGATGGCATCTGGAATACTTTGTGCAGTTTTGACCTTCACATTTAGAAAAAATACTTGCAAAAGGGGCAGTACAGCAAACATGAACTAAATTAGTTCTGAAGAAAGGTCACTGGATCCGAAACATTAACTCTGATTTCTCTCCACAGAGGCTGCCAGACCTGCTGTGATTTTCCAGCAATTTCTATTTTTGTTTGTTAACTAAATTAGTTCCTGGGAATTAAACTATGATGAGAGACTGAGTAAATTTGATTTTTATTTTTTGGAGTTTGGAAGAATGTGATGGGATCTCATTAAAACGTGCAAAATTCTGAAGGAGCTTAATAGAGTAGACACTGAGATTGTTTCTGCTGGTCAGGGAATTTAAAACACTGGTGTAGTCACAGGATGATGGTGATTATTTGGGATTGAGATGAACAGTTGAGACTTGATTATTTAACACATTATAAACTGGGATGGGCAGGTTTTTGATGTCTGAGGGAATCGAGGACAATGGGGAGTAGGTGGGAAAATAGAATTGAAACCCAGAATCAGCTATGATCATATTGAATATTGGTGCAGCCTTAATGGGCCACAGTGTATTGTGGCTCCTTTTTCTTGTGTTGTGAAAATTGATCTTGTACTGGTGCACTGTATACTTTTCTGTGCAAGGACCTCTCAGAACTGCCCCAATCAAAGTAAAACCAGAAACAAAGATCACCTACTCTAAGTCAGAAATGTTCCCCATAAGCTTAAAAAAAGCTCACAGTTCAGAAATTTCTAACAGAAGCCTTGATGTACAGTTGTCTACCTTGCTAGGTAATAAATCCAATAGGAATGGCAAATAGAGTTCAGTTTAGATAAATGTAAAGTGTTGTGTTTTGGTACCTATTATCTACCTATGTATCCAAACTTGGAATTATTGCATTCCATAAGGAATCGGGTCAATGGGCCAATCCAGGATCTGCCTCCCTAAAACCATTAGGTGTACCTACACTCTAAGGGCTGCAGCATACCACCTCCCACCACCTCCCACCACCTTAGGGGCAATTGAAATGGGCAGTAAATGCTGGCCTCACCAGAGATATTCATATTCCCATGAATCCCATCCCATATCAGGAAATGAGATGTTGAAGTGGGGAATAGCACTTGTAATGAGAGAGATGCCACTTTAAAGCAAAAATACCTTAAAAAGAGAGACTTAAAACTATGACTACCCTGTAACAGGTAAGTTTTATTTAGAACGTGATAGCAAATTACTGCAAACAAAGATTTTTCTCATTGATTATATTCTTCTTTGGACATTTATTGATTAAAAATGTTGGAACTTAACCATTGAAGAAAAAAGAAACATACAGAGCATACAGGCAATAACCATGATATAAATAAGACGAGAAATTTTATTGTGAAGATTCGTCAAGGATTAATAGCCAAAGTAGTGTGTGCCATTTTTCTGTTTAAAAAAATGTGAAATTTATTTTGATAAAATCGTAAAGGCTTCTGCTGCTGAGGGCAATTGCTGCTGGAGCTCATTCTATCAAGATTATTTTAGTAAAAACTTCATAATTTGATAAACTAACAAACACCAGATCCAAAACTTATAAAAGCCACAACTCAAAATTGGAAAAAACCAAGAACACAACTTGGAAACATGTTAAGTAACTATTTCACTGAGCTAAATTAAAATGTTAAAATGTGTTTCTTTGAATAATTTGTAATCTTGAATTGTCTTAAAAATGATATTACTTTATAGGATCATCCACAGTCAGGAACCGAGTCACCACCAGTTCCTGCTAGACGAAACCAGCTTCGAGCATTCGGTAAAAGCATTCACATGGATGTATATTTTGTTTACTGTGCTGTATATCGCAACTTTTACTATAGAGAGATGTTAGATATATGATTCAAGTTTAATGAGAAGTCAGAAGACCCATTACACAAAAATATAAATTTGCTTAAATGTAGTTTGATCCTGCTGGATGTTTACTCAATCCATTTGAATTTGTAGATGGAAGCAAAATATTGCAGTGACACTGGTTAAATGTGATTGGTTAAACTGTGGCAGATGGAAAAAGATGGGGGGTTAAAAAAAGTGAGATTTCCCTTGGAGACCAAAGAGATAGAGTAAGATGTCAGTCGGATAATACAAATGAGAACCAGGCTAAATATGGAAATTTTACAGGTTTGTGAATGAAGAAACTCGAACAGCAAAGACAGCGTACACAAAAAGACTGATAGCCAGCCTTAAAGGGAATCCATATGTCTTCTGCAGGCATATAAATAATTAAAGTACATAAAAGGAGGAGGAGGGCCAATTAGGGACCAAATAAGGAATTTTTACATGGAGACAGAGAATGTGGCTGAGGTACTCAATGAATACTTTGCATGTGTCTTTCCTCAGAGGAACTTTGGACCAATTTAAAACCACTGATTTAGTCAATCTGCTGCAGTTGGATGAGAATTTGTGAAAGGAGATTGATCCTAAAGACACTTAATACATTTATTTATAGGGAGTTTGTAACAAGTTCTGGATTCCTATCCCAGATCTCTAAATAATAATCTTATCTCATCGTATATTTTAAACTGTGCGCACTTACAAATATGAGCTGTCCCCAAATCACTGTTATATTCATTGTAAGACACCATTTTCTTCTAAAGTGATTAACCACTTTGTTACTTCACAATTCATAACATTTTAATCTTAAAATAAACGTAAGTGGAATTAGGTGGAATACCATTACTTCCCAAAAACTGCTTTAAGTCATTGATTCTTTTCTCTCTTCACCAAAGCATACTTTTCCCCATTTCCCAAATGTACTTTCTCCTTTCAATATTCAATTAATTTACATGGACACTGTGTTTCTCTGAGCTTAACCCTCTAGGTCACAAGAGCCATCCTCTATCCAGATTCGTAAAGACACAGACCTTGTTTGTTTGTTGATGTGAACAATTTATTGATCTGTTTTCCTCACTGTTCACAGCATTTTTAAGCAAAGAAAACACTCAATAAATTTAAACACAAACAACGTGCCTCTTCCACATGTTGGGTCAATCTAAATGTCATACCTCCTTAGTTAATAAATTTAAAATTGGACCAAGGGATATTGAAAGAGTGAGAGTGGAACTGCTCGTAATTTTCAGTCTTCCCTAGATCCCCGGGGATAATCCTAGGAATTGTGCCTTTGTTCAAAAAGGTTACAAGGATAAGACCGGTTACAAGGATAAGACCAATTACAATCCAGTCAGTTCAGCTTTAGTGGTGGAGAAGCTTCTAGAAACAATTATTTGGTATAGAATTAATCGTCACATGGTGAGTTGATTAGCAAGATCCCAGCGTGAATATCTAAAGGGGAAATCATCTGTAACTAACTTGGAATTTTTCTGAAAAAGTAACAGTAAAGCTTAATAAGGGTGATGCTGTTGATGCATTTGATATAGTGCCTCAACAGATTTGTGAGAAAGGTTGCAGCTCGTGAATTAAAAGGAACAGTGACAACATTGATACAAAATTGATTGAGTAATAGGAAACAGAATAATGGTCAATGGCTGTAAGTGACAACTTTTCACTGTACTCGTTTGAATACACGTGACAATAAAGCTAATTCAATTCGGATGTTTTTTGGTTGGAGGAACTTTTGTAGTGGAGGTCCTTAGGGTATAGTATTGTGACATTTGCTTTTCCTTGTGAACAGGGGAAGTTCCAAAGTTTGTGGATGATACTGAACTTTGAAACATTGAGGATTAATGAACTCTGAGTTTTTTGAAGATGTTACAAACAAAATTGACAGAGGAAAGTCATTGGACATAGTATACTTAGATTTATAGAAGGCTTTTGATAAAGTCCTCCTCCTGAGCAAAAGTAAATCAAATGGGATAGAAGGTAACGCACTGGCATGGATTGATGATTGGCTAATGTATAGAAAACAGAGATTAGGAGAAACTGGGTCATTCTCGGGTCTGTGGCTGTGACTATTGGGATACTGTAAGGATCAATGCTTGGGCCCCAGCTGTTCACTATAAGTTTCAATGATTTGAAGTTGAGGACCAAATGTAATATTTCTAAATTTGTGGATGATTAAAAAACTAAGTTGGCATATGTATTGTGAGGAAGATGTAAAGGGGCTTTTGCAGGATTTGAAAAGTCTCAATGAATGGGCAAGAACATGGCAGGTGAAATATAATGTGGGAAAATGTGAGGTCATCCACTTTGCCTACTGTGCCATTTGACCGAACGAGTCCGCACCAACTCTCCGAAGAACAACCCAACTGGACTCATCTTCCCCATCCCCTATCCCTGTAACCCTACAGTTCCCATGGCTAGTCCACACATCTCTGGACACTATGGGCAATTTAGCATGGCCAATGCACCTAACCTGCATATCTTTAGATTGTGGGAGGAAACCGGAGCACTCGATGGAAACCTATGCAGGCACGGGAAAATATGCAAACTCCACGCAGACAATTTCCCGAAGGTGGAATTGACCCTGGGTCCCTGGCACGGTGAGGCAGCAGTGCTAACCACTGAGCCATTGTGCCACTTTGATAGGAAAAACAGATGTGCAGAGTATTTCTTAAATGGTCAGAGTTTGGATTGTGTAGACGTACAAAGGGATTTAAGTGTCCTTGTTGTTAAGTCTCTGAAAGCTAACATACATCTGAAGCAGGTTATTGGGACAGCGAACGGAATGTTAGCCTTTATACAAGAGGTTTTGCACACAGGAGGAGTGAAGGCTTGTTTAAATTCTATAGGAGCTTGGTTACTGGCACTTAGAGAGAGTGTGTGAGAGAACGCGGGAGGGGGGGCTTGTGTATGTGTGGTGGGGGGATAGTATGTGTGTGTGTGTGGTGTGGGGATTTTGTGTGTGTGTGTGTATGTGTGTGGTGGGGGGATAGTGTGTGTGTGTGTGTGTGTGTGTGTGT
>NC_063335.1:29483890-29497210 GCF_021869965.1 Rhincodon typus
GCACTGGAGAAACTCAGCAGTTTTGGCAATATTTATACAGAGAGAAACAGAGTTGACAGAGCCCAGCGAGTGTTTGTCAGGTCTTAGTTTTGTATGGAATTCCTTCAACGGTTGGTTCCTTAATACACTTCAATTGGGTGTCATTACATCAGCTTACTGGTAAAAAGAACATGCTAAAAATGAATGAGGAGTAAGGATACTGCTATTGTTCAACTGAGCAAAACGATTTCTTTTCCCTTCAAAATAAATTAAACATCAACATACATCATCAGTAGACTCCCAGTTTTAAATTCTCAATCCATTCACCCATTTTTGATACTTATACAAGTATAACTTTGTTTGTGATGCATTCCGATAGTTTAGTGCATATATGTACTGTGGTAATTTAACTTGATAAACAGAGCTGTTGTGAATTTTTACAATGTGCTTTAAAGAGACTTCCACTTAAATTCTGACAATTAAAAGCCAGTGCTCATGACTGTTTAAAATTATACATGCCCTAAATTAGTAGGAACCAATGAGAGAAAGTTTAATTCAAGTTTACTGATTTCTCACCCACACCAAAAAAACCTCAAAATGTTATTGTTCAAGTACAAATTAATATAGATCCAACACTGTGGTAATAACTAAAGGTGAGGAACAGCACTAATCAAATTGTGTTATCCAGTTTCAAGCTATTAGATCTGATCTGAATCTATTCCATTAACTATCATTGTGGTGCCACACAACTCGAAGGGGATGACTTCATTGTGAAGACAGGACTTTGTCTCCACAAGTACTGTGCATTTTACCTAGCAGACTATTCTTGCCATTTTGTACAAGTATGTTAAAGTCCCTTGTTTCGGTTCTCTCATTACACGGTGGGATTTCAGTCTGGGAGTTATGTCCTTCAGGACTCAACTTGCTAGGTCAGTAGCAATACTAAATTAGGTGCACTAGTCTTTGGGTGACAGACACAAAAACAGAAATTGCTGAATTTGAGGAATGGCACTGGATGTGAAATGTTAACTCTGATTTCTCTGCACAGATGCTGCCAGACCAGCTGAGCTTTTCCAGCACTTTGTTTACTTTCTGATTTGCAGCATCCACAGTTCTTCTGTATTTTATCTAGGTGACAGACATTGAAGTTCCCTACTCAAACTACATTTCATGTCCTTGTAACCGTTGTTTCCAAAAAAGTTTATTTTAACACAGAGGTAGACCAATGCATCAGCTGAGGAAAAGTGTAAGTCATCATCAGTACATTGTTTGCTTGCTCATGTTTAACAACATGCCATGATATTTGGTAACGTCCAGAGCCAACACTGAAGTCTGCACAGCCAATTACTCCCTCCCATATAATCACTATTCTGTAACTTCTGGTAGATTTGGCAACACAACAGGACAATCAAGGGATGCTAATGGAGCAATCTGGGACACTGGCTGAAATATATGACTATAGCTTCTAATTATGTAGAGTTATATGTCACCTTATCTGTGGATACCTCCCAATTTTGGCATAAATCCCCAAACATTATTGAGGAGCGCTGTGCAGGATTCAATACATTTAATGTGCCTTTACAATGCTGGTGGCCATCTACTTTTATTGTTGAATTTTGTGGCTTGCTATTCCATTTCCAATGGCTGTGGAATCTGGACTCTCACTTGGCTAGAATAGGTAACGATAGCAGATTTCCTTCCCTTAAAGGACACAAGTTTAATCAGTTGAGTTCTTATGAAAACCTAGCAGTGTCTTTTATGGCTAAATGCTTTTTAATTCCTGATTTTAATTAATTTTGAGAGAAAACGTTAAGTATGATTCCATTTTTTTAAAATAGGGAAATAGTATACCTGAACGCTGAATATCATCCAAACGTTTCATACGCTGTTCATTCCTGGCTCTTACTTGATCTACGTTAAAACTGGATGCAGAACGTAGAGAGATGGTGTCTGGTTGTGGTACTGGTTGTATGACCTTCATCAATTAAAGAAAAACGATGATTAGATTTTGTTTTCAAGTAGCATATGTACATACTGAAAAATATTAAACCGCTTATCAATTGCAACAAAGATGAAAATAATTCTCAAAACCCACAAAGCTAAAGATTTCAAATACAGTATGCACTCTATAAAGTGCAATTATCAAACATTAAAGTTAATTTCTAAACAAGATCACAACTAGTAATTAGTAGATTAATTTTGTGTCAATACTCACAATTCTTTTGCAACTAAATGAAACATCTAATTTGTAACTTAGCAGAAATTTGCTAAAACAACAAAAAGTAACTACCATTGCCCCACAGTATCTATAATGTAAATATTCTTATGATTTTGCATTTAAATTGTTCCCAATCTCACTATCATTTGTCAGTTGATGATTTATAGTAAAACCTCAGCCAATGGGCTACACAACTTTAATGCCCAAGCAATTGTGTCCTGATGCTGACCAATTTCTAGCAAGCCAAGAACAATTGTCTGATCTCTCTCATGTGATATATGTCTTAACAAGAGTGCAAATTTGCGTGAATACGTAGGAATATTGTCTACAAAAATAACAGAAATAGAGACTTATTTGAGATGCATATCATCGAGATGATAATACTTCAAATTATACATACAACATTGCAAAAATAAATTAATGATAATATATTTGTTATAAATTAGATTTTATTTGCAAAATTATACCACACTGAACAATGAATATGCTTGAGATATATTATGGAACACTTGCAAACATTGCTGCAATGCAAAATGGGTTCAATTCAAACTTTGTTAAAGAAGAGGAATAAAGTAAAACAAAGCAATAATAAAACAGGCAACATACAGAATCAAGGTCTAGTCTACTATTATTTTGGCGACGTCTCTCTCGCGGAGGTAGTTCAGATGTTGTTGTCCCAACACCCACTGGAAAAGGGAAAGTTTCTCCATGGCTTCCTGTTCAACAGAGGTTCGAATAACTTTAACATGGACTCTGAAAATGCACCTTTGCAAGAATTTCAGAGATTATGAATATAGCACTAACCTATAAAGGCACTTTCGGATTCAAGCAATGAGTTCTTCATCAAATCATCATGTGAATCCTTTGTGGGAGAAATTTCCACATAACTAATATAGGAAACTTATATACGGCAGGAAACATTACATGTGCAAGTGCAACAGAATGAAAAATATTCTTTGTTCACATCAGCGTACTGAATCTCAAAATGCAATTTTCAACAATAAAAAAAGAAATTGGCAATAGATTTTCTTTCACATTTGGAGTTAAAATTGTAACTATATATACCATATGCAAATTTACAATTTTATTTGGAAAGGACAAAAAGAAGTCTTCTTTCAACCTCTTGTGAGGCACCTGAAATTGAACGTGTAAGTGAATTCAATTTATTTGTGTGAAATGTTATGAGCAATAATTGGATAGCATTAAGATGTTGAACCCTTACGTCTGTGGGACAGGTTAACTGATTAAAAGATTATAAAGTTAAATATTAAAGCAAAAAAAAATTAGAAACATTTCAAATTAGCCCACTATATAGTGATTTCATAAACTGCACAAGCAAACACTTGTGTTAATTTAGAATCATTTTTGCTAAAAAATAAAAAGTTAATTCAATGTGAATGAACAGAAGATTTGAACTGAACAACCCCGAATAAAGAGGAGTAGGTGGTATTTGTTTATGTTGAAAATATTGGTGCTATTCATTTATCATCAGTCTTTAGATTTCTCAAATCCTTTTGAATACAACTACAGGTGCAAATTTGCTTACAGCAAGATTTTCCTTACCGGTCCAATATCGTGTGGATTCATACGAGCAACTAGTAAAGCATAGAAAGAGAAAAAAAATTAAAATTTCACAACATTTGGTTAAAAAATATAAACTATTAGGGCATTAATATTGAAAGACCATTACAGAATTGTCCTTGTCAATTTTAACAAGTAACAGAATGTCCAGAATACAATGAAATCCAAGTCACCACTGCCACAGCCCCATTTGGAAAATTTAAACACTCAGTTACTAACCAGTGCTAGTCCCCTAGCAAAATCCCTTTTTCTTTGAAATAAATTCAATTTCCACATAAATTGACGTCCAAGCTCAATCTTAAGAGTACAATGGGATCTTGATCAGATGGGCTAATGGGCCGAGGAGTGACAGATGGAGTTTAATTTAGGTAAATGGTGAGGTGCTGCAATTTGGAAAGTCAAATCAGGGCAGGACTTATACACTTAGTGGTAAGATCCTGGGGAGAGTTGCTGAACAAAGAGACCTTAGAGTACAGGTTCTTGTTCCTTGAAAGTAGAGTCACAGGTAGACAGGATAGTGAAGGCGGCGTTTGGTACACTTGGCTTTATTGGTCAGTGTATTTAGTATAGGAGTTGGGGGGGTTCATGTTGCAGCTGTACAGGACATTGGTTAGGCCACTTTTGGAATACTGTGTGCAGTTCTGGTCTCCCTGCTACAGGAAAGATGTTTTGAAACTTGAAAGGGTTCTGGAAAGATATACAAGGATGTTGCCAGGGTTGGACAGTTTGAGGCAAAGGGAGAGGCTGAATAGGTTAGGGTCCTTTTCCCTGTAACGTCAGAGGTTGAAGGGTGATCTTACAGAGGTTTATAAAATCATGGAGGGCATGGATAGGGTAAACGGACAAAGTCATTTCCCCAGAGTGGAGGAGTCCAAAACTACAAGGCATAGGTTTAAGATGAGGGGGGAAAGATTTAAAAGGGACCTAAGGGGCAACGTTTTCACACAGAAGATAGTGCATGTATGGAATGAACTGCCAGAGGAAGTGGTGGAGGCTGGTACAATTACAACATTTAAAAAGCATCTGGATTGGTATATTAAAAGGAATGGGTGAGAGGGATATGGGCCAAATGCTGGTAAATGGGACTAGATTTATGTAAAATATCTGGTCAGCATGGATGAGTTGGACCAAAGGGTCTATTTTCATGCTGTACATCTCTATGACTCTATAAGACAATGTATCTCCAATATACACAAACTTGTGTGATGGCTTCTAGATAGGTCAGTTTCTTGCCTCCGTTTGTTACTGCATAAAGAACATCTTGACAGAGCACTTTGTGCAGGGTTTAAACTCTCAAAATAAATAGTAAGTAATTTAGCATTCTTAATCAGATCTTTTTTTAAAATAAGTATCTATTGAGGATGAAAATCAAAAAATGCTGGAGAAACACAACAGATCAGTGAAATATGACATTACGTTTTGAAGATCTGCCAAAGACCTTTGACCTAAAACGTAGCACTTTGTTTTTCTCTCCTGATGCTGCTCGACTTACTGCGGATTATCAGAATATTCTGGCTGTTATTTTTAAATCAGTTTGAAATTAAATTAGGATTTTACCAAGATTGTAAATGTTCTTGCAGTGGCACTCAGGTGTAACAGGTTGTCAGAGTGATTATTAAAGCAATGCTGTACCTCAGATCAGGAGGTTTAGTTAAAATGTATACAATAAAAGCAAGAGACAGTTTACATAGACTAATTATTTAAACTGGAAAGGTTTGGGAGGAGGACCAGCAGCATGCAAGTGTAGAACTAGGTTAAGTTAGGTAGTTCTTTCTTTCCTCCCAAGTGAATAGTGGGCCTAAAAACAGTTGCTGGATTGGGTGGTGAAGTCTATTTGGTGAAGTCAAATAAAAACTAAACCTGTTTCTACTGAAGCAGAGAGCACAAAAAGGTACATGGATATGTCATTCTGGAAATAATAAACAATGTGATCTCCTCTTGATTCAGGGGTCTTTTAATCTGTTTTGTAATGTCTACCAGGCAAATGAATAGTTCCAGACTGGTAGGGAAATGTATAATTGAATAAAGTACCATAACTTATGGACAGACTGTCTGGACCAGTAGGTGTTTTCCTGTGCATCTTTTCTGTATATTCATTTGTTCTCTCCGTGGAATTGTTGCAAGAAAGAAGACTGAGCATATGGGAATGCAATGACAAATGAGGCAAGCAAATATAAGCCTGATTCATTTTACTCAAAATAGTTGTAAATAAGAACAAACAACTTGGAAACATGAAGGTGCCCATCATTAACAGATTGTTCCACGATAGTGTATATGTATAGATGGAATGGAAAGAAATTATGAAGATGAAAACATTCTAAAATTGTTATAATGGGGCAATTTCAATTATTTTGATATAGATTGATCGCCATAATATAAAGTGGCAGAAGCAGCAAGCATTTCTGGAGAATTTTCCACAGCACTGTGTGTTACCAATCCACTGAGGAAAGGGAGAAGACTGGACCTGGCCCTGTGAATGCAGTGGGTCAAATGGATTGAATGTCAATGAAGGAACATTCAGGCAACAGCAATCATAAGGTTTAGATTTCCTAAGTAAAAGGACAAGAAGCAATCCAGAGCTTTAATAAAAGGATATTTGGTAGAAGGTTAACTTAAATGTAGCAAGAATGAATCTGGCTAAGGTAAGCAGAAATTATAAAAGACCTAGGAATAGGCTGTCTATAAAGGAGAAACAATTTGCGAGTAGTCCCTGGATGACAAATGAAACAGTGCGTAAATGAAGCTGAGAAAGGGTACGTATGACATATGTCAAGTGATTAATTGAGAACCAGTGAAATATTAAATTCAGAAAAGAAAAGAAACAATTGCAAAACAAAGAGAGAGTATAAAGAGACTAGCAGCTAACAGAGAAGAGAATCCAAAATCCTTCCATAGGCTTATACGTAGTTAAAAGATGGCAAGAAGAGCAGAGCTGATCAAGAACCTAAAAGAGGATTTAAGCAGGGGATGCACCCAAGGGACTAAATGGGTATTCTGCACCTGCCTTTACCAAGGAAGAAGATGCTGTCCAAATCATAATGGAAGTAAAAGAGGCACTGGCAAGGCTAAAAATTGAAGAAGTGGTGGCATTTGATAGGCTGCCTGTACTTTCTGGCTGTGCTGAATGAGATACAGTCAACGATACTGAGAGAAGCAAGAATGGAAATTTCAGAGGCAACGACCATTATGTTCCAATATTCCTCGAATACAATTCTTGAACTGGAGGACTGCCTTGCACATTTGTTCAAAAAAATGGTAGAAGGATAAGAACTGCAGTTATAAACCACTTAGTTTAAGTTCAAGTGATGAGAAAGCTTTTATAAACTATACATTGGGACAAAACATATCATCACATGGACAAATGTGGATTAACTAAGTAAAGCAACAGACTTGCTATGGGCAAATTTTGTTTAATTAACGTACTTGAATATTTTAGCAAGTTAAAAGAATTAATAAAAGTGACATTGTTGATGCAGTCTACTTTTCAAAAGACATTTGATCATAACAGATTTGTCAGTTAAGATACAGCCCATAGAGTAAAAAGTATAGTGCAGTTCCTCAGAGGTCAGCATTGGTATCCTGGTATATTAGTGACCTGACAGGTGCACTGGTAACATGGAAAGCAAAGAAACTAACTTGCATGCAGCACAGTCCCATAAACAACAATTATATAATAACCAGGCAATCTTGTTTTTAACCATTTTGCTTTGAGGCCAGGTTACTGGGGAGATTTTCTATGCTCTTTGTCACCACATTTTATGACTACCAGATAGCGCTTTTACATGTCTCAGGTGGTAGAGTATTCCCTGAATCTTTGACTGAATTAATAAGCATGGACATTCTGCTAATGACCCTGGAATGAACTCGATATTGATGAAAGGTCATCAATCTGAAACGTCAACATTTTCTCTATAGCTACTGTTTTTATTTCAGAATTCCAGCATATGGGGCATTTGGCTTTTGTACAATGAACATACTGTTCTTCTTCCAGCAATTTCTGACACAATAACTAATTATGCCAAAAAATATCTAACTGCAAAATCCACCAAGCGCAACTATTTTAATCAAAATTAATTTGTAAATAACACACCAACTTTTTTGTTAAATAAAACAAGCAACTTTGAATTTCATAAATATCATGCATAGCTCATTGTAAAGTAAATGGTACCATTACTGGTTAATATTGTATCACACTGACCTGTTTCTTTCCTCTTCATTGTGTCCAGTTTTTTTTTCTGTTCTCTTAATAATGCCTCCTGTTGAATCTCCAACGTATTACTATCATTTGGCGGATCTGGGTACACTTGTCTTATTTCAGCACGTGTTGCTGAATCTGTTTATAATAGAAAAAGTGTTATAAAATGAACATCTTAGTTACAAATTACACAGTAAACACATCCCCCATTTAGAAACAAATCATTCTGACCTTAAAGACTCTCAGTTACAGAGTCAATAAATAGACTGGAGTTTTGCTCAATACCCTTTTAAATCTCTAAATGATGACAATTACTTAGCACTTCAACTCCCCCATCACATTTTAAATGTAACTAAAAATGTTATTAATCCAGTAAAAGCAATGAACATGGACTAAAACTACTCTCCTTCAGGGAGAGAAAATGAATCAGGTTACATAGGCAAATCTTAATTACCAGGGTAAGTAGTGTAGGAGCTACTAATTTTGGACCGCACTACCTTCTCCACTGATATGGGTGCACATCACTGTGCCTGCTGAAATAAAACAGAATCTTGATATCCTGGTGTCAAACAGCCAGTATTCCTGACAACACCTACATTGTCCATTCCTGACAAAGAAGAATGAAGCAGCAAGGTGGGTTCTGTTATTTAAAGTATTGCACACCCCAAACTCAGAAAAGCAGATAAAATTGGTTAAAGAAGTAGGTATACTTATGAGCAGAAATGATAATGGTAGAAGAATGATCAAATGAGGCCACATGGTTTGAAGAGAAGAACTGAAAAAATATAATAACATTACTGAATGTGTACTATAAAGGCAGTCTGCGAGTTGTAAATGAGTTCCATTCCAGATTCTGTTCACAAGTCAGTTTGTACGCAAGTCGGAACATTTCGCACGAAAATATTAAGTGGCGAATGGTAAGTACAGGAAATGTCCATATGTTTAAAATTACACGTATGGGATCGCATTCATTAGTCAGACTTGTGTAAAATTGGGGTCCCCATGTACACCTTCAGTCAGAGCAAATGGAAGAACAAATCTCACAGATGCAAAAGCAATAACAAAGTACTAATGATTATTCCACTACCCCAATACTAACTGTTATAAGATTAGTATGAAAAATACAGAACAAACAAATTTCCTAAAATGCATTTAGGTGCACTTTTGCTAAGCAAATACAAAGCAAATCCAACAGGAGAGAGCATGGCTCTGAATCTAGTTGCAGAGAATGAAGCTGGGTGGGAAGAAATAGCATCAGTTAGGAGCTCTTTTGTGAAACTGAAAATAATTCACTTAAGTTCAGCATAATTATGGAAAAGGGCAAAGATGGAGCATCATAGTCACAAAAAGTAGAACAAATCCAACCCGACCAATTAGTGCCCCATCAATCTACTATTAATTATCAAAGTTATGGAAGATGTCATCAACAAGTGAAAGTTATAGCTCACAGACGCTCAATTTGAGTTCCACCAGGGCCATTTGTCTCCTGACCTCATTTACAGTCTTGCTGCAAATGTGGACAAAAGAAACTAAATAAAGAGGGCAGATGGAAGTGACTGCCCCGGCATCAAGTAACATTTGACCAAGTGTGGTAAAAAGGAATGCTATCAGAACCAAAATTAGTGGAAATTGAGGGAAACTTTCTGCTGATTGGAATCATACCTAGCACAAGAACACCATCTACAAGATTACTGACGACACCACTGTAGTGGGACAGATATCAAACAATGACAAGTCAAAATACAGAAGGGAGATAGACAGCTTGGTGACATGGTGTAATGAAAACAATCTATCTCTCAATGTTGGCAAAACTAAAGATCTGATCATTGACTTCAGAAAGAAAAGAGGAGAACACGCCCCCAACTACATCAACAGAATTGAGTTGAGAGAGCGAAGAGCATCAACTTCCTCGGAGTGACAATAACTGATGACTTGTCCTGGACTTCCCACATAAATGCAACAGTCAAGAAGGCACAACAACGCCTCTTCTTCCTCAGGTGGCTCAAGAAATTTGGCATGTCCCTAAGGTCCCTCACCAACTTCTACAGATGCACCACTGAAAGCAAACTGTCCAGGTGCATAATGGCTTTCTATGGCAACTGCTCTGCTCAGGACCGTAAGAAACTACACAGAGGTAGTGTGCACAGACCAGACCATCATGGAAGCCAACCTTCCATTCATAGACTCTATTTACACGGCCCACTGCCATAGAAAGACAGCCAACGTCATCAAAGACCCATCGCACCCTGGTAATGACCTCCCACAACCTCTTCTGTCAGGCAGAAGATACAGAAGCCTGAACACACACACAAGCAGGTTCAGAAACAGCTTCTTTCCGGCTGTTATCAGACTGTTGAATGACTCTAGCCTCAAAGAACGTAACCTGTATGCCTCAAAGTCTTTTTGATCTGTACATCCTTTGCTTGCTGTGATCGGCCTGTACCACTCACAAACAAAGCTTTTCACTGCATTTTGGTACACATGGTAATAAAATCAAAGTCAAAGTAAAATAGCTGTCGTTGTTAGAAGGCTATTATCTCAGTCCCAGGTATTGCTCAGGGTGGTGTCCCACACCCAAAAAGATGTTTCATCAATGATCTTCATTTCAGTCATAACATCAGAAGTGGCAATGATGCATAAATTTCAACATCATCTGTAACATCTCAGATACTGAAGCTGTTAGTACCAATGTGGAACAAAACCCGAAAGTCATTCAGCACAGATGGATGAGCGTAAAGTAACATCATGCCAAACAATGACCATCTCCAAAAATAGAAAACTTAGCTATCATCTCTTGCTGAGTCCCTCACTATCAACATCCTGGGAGACTGGCCAGAAACTAAACTGACCAATTATGTAAACACTGAGAAAAGATCAAAAAAAAAGGGAATTCTGCAGCAAGTAACTCAACTCATGACTCCCCAAAACCAGTCCACAAAACACAAAGTACAAGTCAGGAGTGTGTCAACTTTCTTTCCACCTGTCTGGGTGGCTGCTGCTCCAACAACACTCAAGAAGCTCAACATCATCTAGCACCACATCCATGACCGACACACAGTGGCAACATTGCTGCAGGTCATGCCTGTCGCATGTAGAGGTCATTTCCTGGTTTGAGAACAACAGACCAATTCTGGGGGGTGTAAAAAATTTGAATCATAATAATTCAGATGAGACGGGCAGACAAGTTGTTTTATATTTTAGCCAACTTAAGGGGTTAAGTTAGTTAAGCATTAAAGCTTTAGCCATTAAGTCAATAATAAGCAAAGCAAATGGGAACTACTGATGTTCAGAGAAATGAATAACGAACAAAGCATTCAGACTGTTAAGGCTAGAAACATTGAGGCCATACTATCAGAGGGCTGGAGATGGGGTCATTGAATAGGTTTAAGACAAGTGTGAACAGAGTCTTGTTAAGCAAGGGAATCAAGGATTATCAAGGACTAGCTAGGAATGATAAATTGAAAACACAAGCAGATCAGCCATGATCTTACTGAATGATCCATCTCCTCTACCATTTTGTATGCTCATATGAATAGCTGGTGATTCAATGGAAGCCATCTGCTGTTTTCCTTTTCCTTTAGACTGCGTCTGTTTCTCTTAATTCTCATTAGTAGTCCAAAGTAAAATTACATAAACTGTTCTGATGCTACCTTAAAAGCATACAGCTAGAAAATGCAAATCAAGGGAAAGAAAACCTGATGTAAAGAAAATGATTTTGAAAGCAGTGAAAGCCCATTCTCAGAACAAGTCCTGGGAGGAAATGTTTTTCACTTGAGCAAAGAACAGATGTGATGGCTTGGTTTTAAATGCTCAACCTATCAACTTCATAGTACCATCAATCTCAAACAAAAGTGGAAAAACCCACGCAGATGCAGTGCAAGCTAAATATGGAGTTAAATCCTCAATCAACTGCTATTTTACATACTTACATTGCCTACTGTCCTGCCCCGTGAGAGTTATCCCATGAAATTTGTAGTGTACAGCAGTTTAAAGTGAAAGTAGGCACGTTAACATAAAATTGCTGGCATGCATCTATATCTGTCTCACTCTTTACAAATTCACATTCCTCTTTTCAAATCTGATTGGTATATTGTTACACAGGTGGATACTTATTTCCTTAATATCAGTAATTCAGCATGAATAGTGGACCAAAACCCTGAAATCAAATAAGATATTCAAAACCAATACTGAAAATGTTACTTAACAAGATATCTAGTTCATGACATTTGGGCCTACCTCTGTATTTCAGGTCATTGAAATCTCTAATATTTTGTAAATTAACAAAATCTCTCTCTTTAGATGAAGGTCGGTGTACCAAGGCCTGGATACGTTGTCTAGCCAAATCAAAGACATCAACATGATTCCTGTCCCGTTTCCTTTTCAGAAACATTTGAAAATAAAGAATATTAGCACAAACATATTTAGTATTCACTTCATATTTCACCCCAATTAAATTTACAGATTCATTTATTATTGCTATCAAGGTAAAAATAGACTTTACCAGAGCATATTTGCCCTGTCAAGTCTGCACCATTTAATTACTACAATAAACGACAGCCACTTGCAAGAAACTCAAATTTTAAAACTAAATGTTCACCAAATTATGCAGAAAATTACTGGTTCTGGAATACAGAACTAATTGATAACCTCAAAAAAAGAGGAATGTAATGCACACCCATTCATGCATACTCTCTGTTTTAAACCAGCCAGCCAATCTTCTATCCATGCTAATATTTTATACCCTATAACATGAGCTGTTATTTTCCACAGCATTTGATGTAGCATGCCATCAACTGCCATCTGGAAATCGAAGGATAGTATATCTACAGATTTCCCTTTATCTACAATGCATATAACTCCTTCAAAGTAAATGTGAAGGAATTTCAAGTAAATTGAAAGTAATCTGGTAAATTATTTAAACACAGCTTCCCCTGTGGTGCTGACTCTCCCAATTACCATATTTTTCAAATTGCGCAATTCTTTAATGATCAATAATTTATTAAGAAAACTTTTTTTGAAACCTATCACAACTCTGAAATGGTTGCTGAGATCAGGAAAAAAAAGACAATAAAAATCTACAGTGAGACTTCTAAGCAGGAAGAAACTGGAGAATGGCAATGAGACAGAATACACCGATTAGCTTCAGTACTGAGACAGAATATCATAAGTACTGAGTGTAGATATATCACAAAGTAAAAAAGATTAATAAATAATTGCAATTGGACAAAGAGAGAGGCAAGCATATGCAAAAGGTTTGTAATTTTTATTTTCAATCAAGTTTCTATTTTGAGAGTAGATTTGGGTCTCAATGGAAACTAATCACCTGTCCTGCGGGAATTGGTATAGG
>NC_063335.1:29497710-29521132 GCF_021869965.1 Rhincodon typus
TTGTGACTTTCGAAATATGATTTCTTGCCATAGCCGGCCAAATTGATCAATACCAGGCCACAAGGAGTAGGAGCAGAAGTAGACCATTTAGCTCATCAGGTCTGCTCTAATTAGATCGTGCCTGATTTGATAATCCTCAGCTCTCCTTTCCTGCCTCTTCCCAATATCCTTGATTCCCTTACTGATTCAAATTCTATCTCAGTCTTTGCATGAACTGTACTACCCAGCCTCGCCAGCCTTGAGTGGGTAAGGAATTCCATAGATTCTCTATTCTCTGAGAGAAGAAATTTCTCCACGTCTCTGTCCTAAATAGATGACCCTTCATTCTGATATTATGCCATCTGGTCCTATACTCTCCCACAATGAGAATAAACCATTCTATACTTTCAAATCCTGTAAGAATCTTGTATGTTTCAATTAGATTGCCGTTCTAAACACCTATGAGTATAGGCCCAACTTATTTAATTTCTCCTCATAAAATAATCCTTCCATATCCAAGATCAGCCGAATGAATCTCCTTTTTGGCTGTCTTCATTGTCAGTTTATCTTTTCTTAGATAAGAAGACCAAAATTGTTCACGGTATTTCAACTGGAGTGGTCAAAGGGAACATGACTGTAGTACAAGAAAGATCAAAAAACGCAAAGGGTGGTAGGAATAATGTAGGGAATTATAGACCAGTGAGTCTCGGTGCTGGGAAACCACTGGAGAAAATTCTGAAGGAGAGAATTAATCTCTACTTAGAGAGGAAAAGTTAATCGGGGTTAGTCAGTGTGGCTTTATCAGAGGGAGATCGTGCCTAACTAATCTGATCGAATCTTTTTGAGGTGGTGACCAAGCGTGTAGAGAAGGGTCGTGCAGTTGATGTGAATTTCATATAAATTATAGCACTTAAGAAGGTTCCACATAGGAGACTGATGAAGAAGGTAAAACACATAGGATCCAGGGTAACTTGGCAGGTTGGAGCCAAAATTGGCTTAGTGCTCTGTAACAGAAGGTGATGTAAGAAGGCTGTTAATGTGACTGGAGGTTGGTGTTCCTTATTCTTCGTGCTGTATATAAAAGATACAGAAGAAAATGTAGGAGGAATGATAAGTTTGCAGATGACATGCGGTTTGGCTGGGTGGTTGACAGTGCAGAAGAAGGTCTTAGGTTACAGGATGACATAGACAGATTGATCAGATAGGCAGATCAGGGACAAATGCAATTTAACACTGATAAGTGTGAGGTGATGCACTTTAGAAGGTACGAGCCAAGGGAGTACTCAATGAATATCAAGGCACTAGGAAGTGAATAGACCCATGAAGATGGATATGAGGTTAATATGATAGTCAAGAGGGCAGTCCCTGCTATAGGAAGGATGTTGTGAAACTTGAAACGGTTCGGAAAAGATTTACAAGGATGTTGCCCAGGGTTGGAGGAAGGGTTTGAGCTATAGGGAGAGGCTGAATGGGCTGGATAGGGTGAAGAGGTCTTTTCCCCGGGGAGTCCAAAACTACAGGGCATAGGTTTAATGTGAGAGGGGAAAATTTTAAAAAGGACCTAAAGGGCAACTTTTTCACGCAGAGGGTGGTGCATGTATGGAACAAGCTACCAGAGGAAGTGGTGGAGGCTGGTACAATTACAACATTTAAAAGGCAGAGATGGTAAGCACTGCAGATGCTGGAGTCAGAGATAACACGTTGTGGAGCTGGAGGAACACATGTCGGGCAGCATCAGAGGAGCAGGAAGGTTGATGTTTCGAGTCGGGACCCTTTTTCAAAAACTCGAAACATCAACTTTCCTGTTCTTCTGATGCTGCCTGACCTGCTGTGTTCTTCCAGCTCCACACAAGATTTAAAAGGCATCTGAATGAGTATATGAATAGGAAGGGTTTAGAGGGATATGGGCCAAATGCTGGCAAATGGGACTAGATTAATTTAGGATATCTGGTTGGCATGGATAGGTTGGACTGAAGGTTCTGTTTCCATGCTGTACATCTCTGTAACTGTATAAACAGGACACCTGACTTATCAGCCACAGGATAGGTTATAAAAGCAAGGAGGTTATATTGAAGTTGTATGGGACTTTGGTTAAGCCACAGCTGGAATACTGTGTGCAGTCCTGGTTTTCGAACTATAGGAAAGATATGGTTGTACTAGAGGGGGTGTGAAGGAGATTTACCAGGATGTTACCTGAAATGAAGCAGTTTAGCTATGAAGAGAGGCTGGATAAGCTCAGATTGTTTTCTTCAGAGCAGAGAAGACTGAGGAGGACCTGAAAGTGGTTAAGATTGAGGGGCATGGGCAGGATGCATAGAAAGAAACTGTTTCCAGTGGCTGAAGGATCAATAACAAGAGAGCATATTTTTAAGGTCAAAGAAAGGAGGTTCAGAGGAAAATTGAGGAACGTCTTCTCACCCAGTGGTGGTGGGAATCTGAATGCACTACCTGAAACAGTAGTTGAGGTGGGAAACTTCCCATCTTTGTAAAAAATACTTGGGTGAGCGCTTAGAACATACAAACCCTACAGCATTCAAACAGGCCATTAGGCCCATCAAATCCACACCAACCCTCCAAACAGACCCACCTCAGCCCTGCATTTCCCATGGCTAATTCACCTAGCCTGCACATCCCTGGACACTATAGAAAATTTACCATGGCCAATCCCCACCTAACCTGCATATCTTTGGACTGTGGGAGGAAACTGGAGCACCCAGAGGAAACCCATGCAGACACGGGGAGAATATGCAAACTCCACATAGACAGCTATCTAAGGCTGGAATCGAACCCAGGTACCTGGCACTGTGAGACAGCAGTGCTAACCACTGAGCCACCGTGCCATGCAGACTTGGCAACTGTTGTGCGGAATGCCTACATTCTACTTGAAAGGTCATAACATTCAATAGTATGGGCCAAGTCTTGGAAGACGGGAATAAGATTTAAAGTAGTTTTGTTGGTGCAAGATCAATGAGCTGAAGGGTCTTTTCTGTATTGTATGATTACAATGATTTCTATGATTTTAAGTACTGGGGCTGTTTAGTATAGCACCTGCAGTGAATGTAATTCCCAGAGAAAAAGTGGAACCTGGAGAATCAAGGGCTAAGTATTGAGAATTTTTGAGGGTGTCCTAAGAGATCAGTGGAGAAGGGCTGAAAATAGCGAGGGACCTGTGGAGGTGCGTGGAGCTGGGAACATAGCACGTGCCTTGGAGTGCCCTGAATTGTAAAGTGGAGAGCAATGCTACTGCTCTTGGTTGTCAAGTAGAACATACAGCAAGAAGCGGGAGTAGGCATTTCGGCCTCTCAGGCATGTTCTTCCATTTAATAAGATCATGGCTGATCTAATCATAATCTCAAATCTACATTCTGGTCTACCCGCGATATCCTTTCACCTTGTTTGCTAAGAATCTATCCTAACCTCTGCCTTAAATCGTATGAGATTTCTTAGAGTTTGGCACCAAATGAAATGCTTGTTCAGAGAGTCAGTGCTGACACGATGGGACAAATGGGCGCCTCTTGTGCTCTAATAGTTCTGTGCCTTAAACTTTTACATTATTGGTAACTGAAGATAGATTTTGACAGTTCATGATTGACCTATTGTCTGATGTAATCTTTTCTGTTCTAAGATATTAGTTTGACACTTGTAAAACATGAATTGGATTATCGTTATTTTTTCTTTTAGCTTAGTTTCTACATTCCTCAATTGTAGTTCTCACCATGTAAGTTTCAGTGTAGGGCATTCATTTTAGC
Source organism: Rhincodon typus (assembly GCF_021869965.1). Taxonomy (NCBI): domain Eukaryota; kingdom Metazoa; phylum Chordata; class Chondrichthyes; order Orectolobiformes; family Rhincodontidae; genus Rhincodon; species Rhincodon typus. The sequence goes on from NC_063335.1 coordinate 29,501,439, forward strand.
AAGGGCATTTTAGCCATGATTGCTTAATGTAAAGTCTATCATCTTTTATGTGTGTAATATTAATTACTTTGATCTATGATTTAATAAACATGTTAGCTGTATTTTATAACAGTATAAGTCAATTGACTTTGAGGTGAATTATTCAAGTGTGACAGTGTAAACCTTCAGAAATTATTTCGGAACATTTCAATGTCCTTAATTCAATTTGTTTTCTTTTAGTTCTAATTTTGTCATGTATTGGAAATATTTTGTAAATTTGTCCTTTCTTGTACCTGTAAATGTTCATAGATCTTAAAATGCATCAGTCAGCTGGAACTGGCCCAGTTAATAGGGACTGGAGTAAAAGCACGTTATATTTCTGGAACAGTTCGAGGTCGGGAAGGATCAGTTTCTGGATCCAGAGACCAAACAGCTGATGAATTTTTAAGTTTGGGCCTGGGTAAGTTGATTTTCTTCGTCAGTTTATGCTTGGAGTAAATTTGCACCATGGCCAAGTCTCGATGTTTCCTTTAAAATGTTACTGCTGTGTGAAGCCAGCTTTTTCAATGCTCAACAACTTTAACTCTGTGTACTTGCCTGCGATCACCGTATTTAACATGGAGCAAGACTTAAAGGCTTCCATATGGCCCAGCATCTGTGCAGGTTCTTGGGAACATGGATTATGGTGGGTCCTTTGCCTATCAAATTCAGCACACTGAAACAACGTATGTAATGCAACCCTTTGCGTTTTTAGTGGTTGTCCATCACTGGTCTAACATTCCAAGTTCTCATTTATTTTCATATGCAGCCCCTTCTGGAATAAATCCCCAGGCACCAAAATCTTATCCCTGCTCTCTTCATTTTGTCTTGGCCCTCAACATTCATGTCTTCACTTAGTTTTCCTATAAACAGTGAGATGTGTCATTTGATACTAGAAATCATAAAAGAGGTTTCCAGTTCATTCCATCAGTATGCTTTCTGACAAACCAAATATCAGACTGGAAGTGGAAAAGGAACTGAATTGGAGGAATGGTTCAATAACGTGGCGTGAAAGAAAGGCTTGCATTTGTGCAGCATTTTCTTAAGCGTTCAGGCCACCCTAAAGTCAGATAAAAGTGCTGCCAGATGGAGTTTAATTTACACAAATGTGAGGTGCTGCATCTTAGTAAGGCAAATCAGGGCAGGATGTGTAGACTTAATGATAAGATCCTGAGGAGTGTTGCCAAACAAAGAGGCCTTGGAGAGCAGCTGCATAGTTCCTTGAAAGTAGAGTCGCAGGTAGACAGGATAGTGAAGAAGGCATTTGGTATGCTTGCCTTTTTTGGTCAGTGCATTAAGTATAGGAGTTGGGAGGTCATGTTGCACCTAAACAGGACATTGGTTAGGCTACTTTTGAAATGCTGTGTTCACGTCTGGTCTCCCAGCTGTGGGAAAGATGTTGTGAAACTTGAAAGGGTTCAGAAAAGCTTTACAAGAATGTTGCTAGGTTTAGAGGATTTGAACTATAAAAAGAAGCTGAAATAGGCTGGGGCTATTTTCCCTGGACCGTCGGAGGCTGAGGGGTGACCTTAGAAGTTTATAAAATCATGAGGGGCATGGATAGGGTGAATAGTCAAGGTTCTTTTCCTAGGGTAGGGAAGTCCAAAATTAGAGGGCATAGGTTTAGGATGAGAGGGGAAAGATTTAAAAGGGATCCAAGGATCAACTTTTTCACGCAGAGGGTGGTGCATGTATGAAATGAGCTGCCAGAGGAAATGGGTGGAGACTGGTGTAATTCCAACACTTAAAAGGCATCTGGATGAGTATATGAATAGGAAGTGTTTAGGGGTTATTGGTCAAATGCTGGCAAATTGGACCAGATTTACTTAGGATGTCTGGTTGGCAGAGGAGTTGGACTGAAGAGTCTGTTTCCATGCCGTATGGTTCTATGATTCTATAATCATTCAGTTGCTTTAAATTTTGCAGTAGAAACTATTTAACATGTATAGAGAATCTGCAGCAGAGAACATACATTTTTGCATGTTTAGTTATGTCCTGTTGCCATTAAAACATTTAATCTGGACTTGCCTCATTCTCTTTAGATTTGATCTGAGAAACCCAAATTGAGGCATTTAAAAATTTCCATTCTGGCTATTAATTCTTAAATTTAACATTTTTATTTTAATTATATTGTTTTTTGCAATTCTCCATAATTGCTTCTTCTGTCTAGAATTGTTTACACATACAGATTGCGTCTTGTGTTACAATGTAAAAATTTGCACTAGAGCAAATAAAAACACTGAAAAAATTAATCCAGTAGTGTTTGTTTCAATGCCTACTCAGGCACTCTTGTCGGTGGGACTGTGGACCGAAAGCAAATAGCCAGTATCCAGGAGTCTATTGGTGAGACGAGCTCTCAGAGTGTTGTTGTTGCAGTTGACAGGTAAGACCAATTTTATTTCAAATGTCCATTTTGTGGTTCTTTTTGGTTTACTTTGTCCGACTTCTGCTTTGACTTTCATTTACAATTTCATGTTGCTTTATTGTAGGAGTACCCTGTCCTTAGCAAAAAATAATTTAATTATAATTAATTTATGTTGCATTTTTAACATAATAAAACATCACAACGTACTTCGTTAGGATGCTATCAAACAGAATTTCACTAAGCTGCAGCATATTAGGACAGATGACCAAAAACTTGGTCAAAGAGGCAGATTTCAAGGAGCATCTTGAAAGACAAGGGTGATAAGAGTAGCAAGCTATTTTGAGATGGATTTACAGATCTTGGTCTGTTGAGGTTTAGGATGTATTGATGGTAACAATGTAAATTTCGGCATCAACGTGGCAAAGCTACAGCACAGGATTACTTGTGTTCCAAACAGAAGAGGAGGAATGCAATAGCTAGGGTGATCCCTCAACTAATAAATCAGCTCGAAGTTCTGAGGTCTGTCTCATCCAGTCATGCGTGGTGCTGAACAGCTAAACAAAACACTCGAGGAGGGTGCTTACTAATATTCTCATCCTCACTGACAGGGCCCAGGAAGTCAGTGTAAAAGACAATGCAGAAACATTTGCAAATATCTTCAGTCAGAAGTACCAAGTGGACGGTCCATCTCAGCCTCCTCCTGAGGTCCCCATCATCAAAGATACCAGCCTTCAATCAATTCAGTTTATTCCTAGTGATATCAAGAAAAAAATTGAAGACAATGTTCTAGTATTTGTACTGAAGACATCTGTTCCAGAACTAGCTGTGTCCTTATCCAAGCTGATGTGAAAAATTACTCCAGTTTGTCTTGTCCACAAAAAGCAAAATAACTCCAACCTGGCCAATTACTGCCTGGTACATTTACTCTGTCATCTGCAAAGGGTTGAAACTGTTATTGACAGTGCTACCAAATGACATTTGTGTTCTTTTAGACGACTGAATACCTGATCTCATTACAGCCTTGGCTCAAATATAGTCAAAAGTGCTGAATTTAAGAGGGGAAATAGGGAAGATATCAAGGCAGATTTGACAGGATGTGGCATCAAGGACTCCTAGCAAAAGTATAGTCAATGGGAATTGATGACAAAACTCTCTGCTGGTTTGAATTATAATGACCACAAAAGATGGTTTTAGTTGTTGGAATCGTCTCAGCCACAAGACGTCACTGCAGGGTTGATAAGTGGCAAGTGACATTGATGCCACATGACTGCCAGGTAATGACCATCTCCAACAAGAGAGAATCCAACTATCAACCTTTGACATTCAATGGCATTGCCATTGCTAAATCCCTACTCTCAACAACCTGGTAATTAATAATGGGCAGAAACTGAACAGGACCAACCATGTAAATGCAGATGAGAAGCTGGGACTGCTGCAGCAAGTAACTCACCTCCTGACTCCCCAAAGCCTGTCCATCGTCTGCAAGACTCAAGTCACCAGTGTGATGGATTATTCCCCACTTGCCTGGATGACTGCAGCTCCAACAACACTTAAGCTCAACACCATCCAGGAGAAAGCAATCTGCTTAATTGGCACCTTTTCAACTCTTACAATTTGCATTCTGATCACCACAGATGTACAATGACAGCAGTATGTACCATCTGCAAGGTTTGTTGTAAAACTCACCATGACTAATTAGACAGCACCTTTCAAACCTGTGACCTGTACCACCTGGAAGGACAAGGCCAGCAGATACATGGGAAGAGTACTATCTGCAAGTTCTCCTCCAAACTACATACCATCCTGACTTGGAGCTATATCACTCTTCCTTTACTGTTTGGAAGTCAAAATCCTGGAGCACACTCCCTAACAGCACTGTGGCCATCCTTGTACATCATGGATTGCTGTGATTCAAGAAGACACTAGACTGCTATCTTCTCGAGGGCAAATAAAGATAGCAATGAACTCTTATTGTGTGAATGAACAAGTAAAAGAATGGTACAGAACAGAAGGTAGCCATTCTACCTGTTGTGGGTGCTAGCTTTTTGAAAGATGTACCTAGTAACTTCATCGTCCCACAATTCTGTCAAATGCCTGCAGTTTTCCCTATTTCACATAATAAGCCAGTTTTCTTTTCTGAGTTATTATTGAATCTGATTCCACTATTATGCGGTAGTGCAATCAAGTTGCTGAACGTTTAAAAAACAATTACTCTGGAGACTCTGCCTTGGAGCAAGATAACATCAATAGACTTCTACATATTAAAACCATTAGTGAAAATGGGAATAGTGCAGTAACATGGTTAAGATGGAGGAAATCAACCATGGCCTCATTGAAAGGTGGGGCAAACTCAAAGGGCTAAATAGCCTATTGCTGCTCCTACTTGCCACATTTTAATGTTTTCATTTCACTGCTGATTCTTTTATTTTAATTCTCTGTCCACTGGTTACCAACCCTCTACCACTGGAGACAGTTTTTCCTGTTTTTTGTTCTGTCATAATTCTTCATGATATTGGTCACATTACCTTCCCTGTGCAAGAGCAGCCCCAATTTCTCTCATCTCTTCAGTCAGTGAGCTGTTCATACCTAGTAGCATTGTAGTAAGCCACCTTTTTGCCATATCTAAGTTTATTGTCATCCTTAATGTTTGACATTCACAATTAGTCACAGAACACAATACAGTCAGCCAATTTTTGATAAGAGTTCTGAGGAAGGGTCACTGGACCCGAAACGTTAACTCTGATTTTTCTTCACAGATGCTGCCAGACCTGTGGAGCTTTTCCAGTACCTTCTATTTTTGTTCAGTGTTTTATAAAGGTTTTGCATCTCTTCCTTTATTTGCTTAGTAACTCTATTTATCAAGTCAAGGGCCCTTAATACCTATTAATAGGTTTTGCAATTTGTCTTGCTGTTTTCAAAGATTTGTATGCAGACATTCTCTGACATCTCTGTCCTTGCATTCCCTATAAGATTGTACCATCTATTTTCTACAGTCTCTCCTCATTCCTTGTACAGATGCTGCAGCACTCAGTTTTTCCAAAACTTTGTTTTTATTTCTGTCTTCATCGTTTTTGAGTTGGAAACATACTAATCAAGAAGGTTAAAATAAAACAAAACAAAGAACTGCAGCTGCTGGAAATTTGAAACAAAAACAAAAATTGCTGGAGAAACTCAACAGGTCTGCAAGAAAGCAGAGTTAACATTTCGAATCTGGTGACTCTTTGGCACGAATAATCACCAGACACGAAACATTAACTCTATTTTTCTTCCCACAGGTGCTGCCAAACCTGCTGAATTTCTGTAATCAAGAAAGTTCTCTTGTATGAGTTTAAGGAAATCATCCACTTCTTTTCCTATATACTTCCTCAGCCAATATTAGGTTAATTGAAGTCAGTTAACACCATAGTAAATTTTGCCTGCTGTGTCCTTTTTCCAGTATTTGATGACCTATGATGCACGTGATTGAGAGCCATGTGTGTATTTCATGTGTAATGTTCAAAATGAAAAATCTACCTTTTGCATTCTAGAATTTTCACAGGATCTACAAGACTTGATGGAAATGCTATTGGTATGTGCTGACTATCAATATTTTTAATATTTACGTGTTAGTTTACTCTACTGGCACATTAGATAACAAATTGTAGTTATTTTTGATTTGCAGTTGATTTTGTACGCTGGCTTTGTGCTGTTTCCATGGATGAGTTAGCCTCACCAACACATCCACGAATGTTCAGTCTACAGAAGATAGTTGAGATATCTTATTACAACATGGGGCGAATAAGGCTACAATGGTCCAGAATATGGGAGGTCATTGGAGACCATTTCAATAAGGTAATTTCCTGAAAGTAATTTGATCGATCATGAGCTTATTTTAGGTCTGCTTATTTACTTATCCAAATGAAGAAATGTTTTAGGATGTTTACATAATTATTTAGTACTTGTGGTTTCTAAGCTCAAGTGTTGATGCAAAATATTCATATTTTAAATTATATTTGGGCATGGTCATGTTTATTATGTATAGATTTTTGTACACCAGTGTTTATACACTCAGAAAAGCTACAGCTGGTCTTGTACTCTTCACATTTATAAATGGTATTGAGGGGGAGCTTTGAATGCTTAATGTGTCTTACATTCCTTGTCCCAGATTAACCTCCTATTCCCTCATAATACTTGATATTTAATTTTAAGATTTTTTAGGTATCAGCACTTATTTTAACTAAAGTAACCAATATTGAAAATTGAATTTTATTTTAAGTTTTTTGTTCCTCAGTGCTTTTGACCTTTTTGTCACCTGATCTCACACTCTCTTGTCTGTGGTCTTTCGTAACATAATTTTTTCTGTTATGTCCCCCATTGAGGCCAGTAATTTTTAAAGAGAAAATTGAGCTTGCAATTATAAAAGAAGAGAAGAGCTAGGAGCAGGTGTAGGCATTTCAACCCCTCGAGCCTGCTCCACCATTTAATACGATCACGGCTGATCTCATTTTGGCCTCGTTCCTCTTTACATCCTGTTCTCCTTCACCCTTAAACCCATTACTATTTAAAAATTCGTCTATCTCCTTAAATTTACTCAATGTCCTGGCATTCACCGCAGTCTGAGGTAGTGAATCCCACAGATTCACAACTGAAAGAATAACATCAATTTTAGGCCTACAACTGTTCATAATATTCTAGCTGTGATCTGACTAATGGCTTGTGTGGTCTTAGCAAGGCTTCTGTACTCTTGTACTCCATTCCCTTTGAAATAAAGGCTACCATTCCGTTTGTTTTCCTATTACCCACTGCTTTTAAATGCTGGCTTTTTGCAATTCATGGACAAGGACTCCCAAATCCCCATGTTCAGTAGCTTTCTGATTTTCTATTTATAGTAAGCCAACTTATCATCATCGCCACCACCTAACTTTAGCCCCAGAATTTTTTACCCTTTTCCCTACTGCTGTAGTTTTGCCATACATCCTAATCTACCCTCTAGAGAACAGTTCTCCTCTACCCTGGTCCATTACCTTCATCGTTTAACCTTCAATTGAGTTTGTTTGCAGTATCACAATAGACTCTCTAATCAGATTGAAATATTCCATGTCATTACTGAAATGCAAATTTATTTTGTTCAACATATTTAATTTTCTCATATGGGTTTATAATATTTAGTTGATAAAATCAAACCACTCAATAGACTTTGATTAAAGTAGATTTTTTTTATAGTGTTATGAATTTTGTATTGCCCATCTGTTATTAGGTTGGCTGTAATCCCAATGAAGATGTTGCCATTTTTGCAGTAGACTCTCTGAGGCAGTTATCAATGAAATTCTTAGAGAAAGGAGAACTTGCTAACTTCAGGTTTCAGAAGGATTTCTTGAGACCATTTGAACACATAATGAAAAAGAACAGGTAAATTTACAAGCAAACAAGATCTTCTTTAAAAAAAAGTTTCCTTTCTGTAGTCAAATTTCAATTTCATCCAGAAATTCTATAGGAACTATTGTAAAAGATAAGCAGTAATAAAAATGTCTCATGTTTGAAAAGTCCAGTGTTACGTATTTTTATTTGCTGTATAATTAGTATAATTTCTAAATAATTTAACAAGCAAGGTAAATTGTTGAGGATGGCATTTTTCTTATGATATTTGTATACAAAAATTGTGTCCACCTTCTGTAATTTTCAGCAAAGGTATTTTAGATTATGTACTTGGAAATCATGTTTCGTAAAAGTAGGGTAGATGTTCAGGTTAGTTTAAATAATTTACAGTTCAAGCAATTTATATAAGAATGTATATTCACCATATGCCTGTTGACTCTACAGCTACTTATGTTAAGTGCATTCATTTGTATTCTTAAAAAACTTTTTCTTTAAACGTGAAGATCACCAACAATCCGAGATATGGTGGTTCGGTGTATAGCTCAGATGGTTAACTCACAGGCTGGCAATATTCGTTCTGGGTGGAAGAATATTTTCTCTGTCTTTCACCTGGCAGCCTCCGATCAAGATGAAAGTATAGTAGAACTAGCATTTCAAACCACGGGACACATTGTCAGTGAGTATATTTTCAGTATAATTCAGTGTATGAAATTTTGAAAGTGTGATTCATTTAACCATGATTTTTTAAAATAAATACTGACCCCTCAATCTAAAGTTAAAATTTAAAATGGACAAGAGTGCATACCTTTTTTGAACTGCTGTATACAAAGGAGAACCATCTTACTTAAAGACTTGTTGTTTACCTCTCACAGTCTTGTACCTTGTCTAACAGCTAAGTAATTTTCTATGCCCTTTCCATGAAAACAAAGTATCATGGAAAGTTTATGTTGGGTGAATGAAGTCACTTTTATCTGAGAGATCTAGACCTTGATGCACATCGCATTGATCCCAGTTTGACCAGTCAGAGTACAACCTCACTCTTGACGTGTATCCCTCATTTACTGCATACTGCTGATACCTGTTACAGCTGTGCAACTTGTTCTTGACATCGAGGGCATAGCAATGCAGAGAGTTGATGCAAATATTAATCTCATAATGAAAATCTGACTTCGACAATAAATTCATGATAGAATATAAAATTACTTGTATGACGTGATAGTTTTTGATTTTTCATCAGTAATTCTTGGTAATTTAATATTCAATAAAGATAAGAAATACAAATACATTTAATTGTTATCAGCAGTATTGAACCAATTTAAATAATCCAATTCTTCACCTTTGAACTCATTGCTTCTCTTCATCTCGTCTTTTAGTATCTTAACTCATGAGAATCTCCAATTGTCATTGCCATATTTTGGGAATTGGTGATGTAGTGGTCATGTCAGTAGACTAATAATTTAAAGGACCACGCTAATGTTCTGGAGGCATAGGTTCAGATCCCTCCACTGCACCTAGTGGAGTTTAAACTCAATTAATCAGTCGAGAACGTAAGGCTGATAATCATGACCATTTCAAATATCACCAATCGCTATTCTAGTTCTGTCACGTATTTTATGAAATCTGCTATCCTTGTCCAATATTGCATACTTGTGACTCCAGATCCGCAGTAATGTGATTGACTTGAAACTGCTGCCCCCCTAGTATGCCAGTACAGTTGGAGATGAGCAGCAGATGCTGGGCTTGCCACTGCTACCCAAGTTCCATGAAAGAACAAAAGATACAATTGCCTATTTTATAAATAAAAGATCCAGTTAGGAAAAAATTGCTTGCAGTATATATCTATATAACCCAATATAATTATTAGCTTGTGTTGATTTCATACCTTTCCAAATCCCTGTGCCCACATATGTAACTTGTCACATTGTAATTTCCCCTGCTGCAAGTTGCTTTCATTTCTCATCTTTGCTACAAAACCCTAGCGTTACAATCATGTCCATTTCTGTACTTTACAAATTGTTCTAGGTTTTGGTTAAAGTATTGTACAAGGATGGAATATGTACTTGAAAATAGGATCTTAGGCTCTTGCATATATCTGTGTGCCCCGATCTAAATATGCCGTGTCTTTTAACTCCATGCTTTGCCTGAGGTCGGCAATCAGATTGAACTCTATGCAGTCGGATTTTTCTTTCTTGTTGAAATGGAAATTCTCATCTTTTGAAATGTAAAATTTGAAATTCATTGTCATGTGCCATTATGAAACGCCATTAAATGAAATGTTTAATCTAAGAATTATAGTTTAATTGTTAATAAAGCTTTAGGAATCTTGTCTTAAAGCAAATTTGATCTGGGATAGTAACAGACAATTAGTAAACGGGATTTAAAATTTGACCTCATTCACAAAGTAAACTCAGAAGGCTACAGGATAGTACCAATGAAGAATATACTACAAATAGGATGGGTTATCACTGTAGTCTTCTCCAAGTAATAAACAATGTAGGCTTCAGCTGTGTATCATAAAGTCCAACCATAAATCAGGTTTAATGAGAAGTTAAGCAAAACTTTAAATAAAACTCAGATTTTACTCAACTCAATTCCTGCTTAAGAATACAACTGTTCAAAGTTCAAGTAGATCGCAAGGAAACAGGTTACAGCAGATATTTATGGGGTAGAAGTTATATCTTGAGCATCAATGTTATAGTATTCTAAGGGCCTCAGTTAGTTAACTGCCTTCTGAGGTAGTTCTCTTGACTTTGAAATTCAAACTTGGACTAGTGAAGTGCATCTCAACAGCCCAGATAATAAAGGTAGTGCGCAAGTGAATTGATTTGGCTGATATAATAGCTAACAAAGTGATGGACAAATATGAAATGGAAAAATATCTGTAAAGCAGAAGTTAAATGGCCCAAGTGCAACCAGTATGGAGATAAAGAATATGTTAAGACGTGTGATGCTGAAGCACTGTCTTGCAAGAAAGCTTATATTTTCAAATGTGCATAGTTGTTTGATATAACATTGTATAGCTAATACAATGAAAGCATGCCTGCAGATTGTTTTGCAGAGCTAGTTGTTAATTTGCATTTCATGTTTGATGATTAGAATCAAAGGAGACTGGCAATTAATGCCCTTCTGTGAATGGAGGGTGATAGCCAATATGACATTTTATGTTGTGCAGATGAATTAGTTGATATATTTTGAAGATTAAGAAAAGTTTATACAAGCTGAATATATCAACAGAAACAATGTTACTTCTGATCCTCAGAACAAACCCTGCTGTTTTCTTTGCAAGTGTAATCAAACTTTTAATTCACAATGATTAAGCTTTAGTCGATATTGACTGTTTAGATCATAACGTGGGTTTCCAATCAAAAATCACTTGTTAATTCAAAATTCAGTTAATAATGAGTTTTAGTATACTTCATCTTTACAAATTTTATATTTTGAAATTATTTTCACAGTGAATGTATTTGCAAAGTATTTTCCAGCAACAATAGATTCCTTTCAAGATGCAGTGAAATGTTTGTCAGAATTTGCCTGCAATGCTGCTTTTCCTGATACAAGTATGGAAGCAATCCGCCTCATTCGTCATTGTGCAAAATATGTTTCAGAGAGACCACAGGTGAAACATTGGTTACTATATATTTAGATTATTTATATATTTCTGGTGGAAATGTTGAAACATAATCTATTGAAAATTGCAATATGATGTAGCTAATCGTGTGAAAATGTTCAACATTGCATCAGTGAGTTGGCAGTAGTTATTGCATCTTTTTTATTAGATCCTATCTGAGGAAGATGGTGTGGATTTCAGGACTAGTTTGGAGAGGGAAGTGGGAATAGAATAGTATCGATGAAAAGATATTCTTTCACATTACCATTTTTCATTGTGTTTGGAGCGCAAAGTTTCCCAAACACTGTTCAGGATTGGTGTTTTCACAAGTAAAGTTATTTTAATTTCAAAATATATTACAGGCATTCAAAGAATACACCAGTGATGATATGAATGTAGCTGCTGAAGATAGAGTATGGGTGAGAGGATGGTTTCCAATTCTGTTCGAGTTGTCATGCATAATTAACAGATGCAAATTAGATGTAAGAACTCGGTAAGAATCTGTCTTCTCTGAGTAATGAAGCAGTATTTTCAACAATGCTGTGTGCAATGAAATAATAAAGTCGATAGGCAGCATATATTTTTCATTTCAATGTTTTATATATGGTATAGCTATTTAAATGTTTTATTGTGAATTTTTATTTATTGTATACCTCGCTTGTAAACTGCTTTGTGTATTTTTATCAATTTTAACTTTCCCCTTGACTTCAATTATCTATATTGATTACCATTTTAAATCATATTATTACAAAGAATAAAAATCAAACAGCAGAAGTAATGTTAACCAAAAATGGTTTTGAATTATACCAGTATTTGAAAAGTTGGGCCTTTTCTCTGTTTCAGAATGTTTTGTTGTCCTGCCTCAGAACTATTCTTGTTCAGCTGAGGTATGGGAGACCATGTAATGCAGAATTGGAATCTCACAAACCTAATCTGAACATTAGTGAACTGAAGCTGCTTTCGTAGTTGTGCTGGTGGGATGTGCTGTTGCTTCCTGAAATTGTTGGTCTTGTGCACCTTCCAGATTCAGTGTGGATACTGTCCACATAGACTTTGTTTAAACAAAAACTGGGCTGCCAGTTTTAATGAGTGCAGCATGTTTTTACTGGGGTTGCTGCCACCTCTACAAGGGAGGGGTTTGATATCTTTTTAAGTACAGATCAATTACATAGGTTTTGGAAAATTAAGGTCAAATTTAGTACTCAGGCTTATTTGTTCAGCAGCATTGTGACCTATTTAAGCTGTCAGTAAATGTATAGCTTAATGTTCATTTTGAATCCGTTTTAAAAGATACCTAATGAAAAGTATTCAGTACATAATAAATACTTTTATTTACGATAATGTTTGTTTGGGATTTGGTTAAATATTAAATGTAGACCTGATATTATACCATGATCCGCTGGCACTATTTTGAAGGGGCGGAAACATCGCAGCGGTATTATCTCTGGACAAGTAATCCAGAGATCTAGGTAATGTTCTGGGGACTTGAGCTCAAATCTCACCACCGTATGATGGTGAAATTTGGACTCAATAAAAATCTGGCATTTAAAGCTTAACAATAACCATGAAACGATTGTTGATTGTTATTAAAACAAAATTCTAGTTAATCTGTGTCCATTAGGGAAGAAAAACTGCTGCCCTTACCTGCTCTGGTCTACATGTGCCTCCAGACCCATAGCAATGTGCTTAACTGCCCCCAGCAAGTCATTCAGTTGTATTAATTTCTTGAAAGCCTCAAAAAAAAAACAAATGAAACTGGGCGTTTCACTTGAATCAACCTTGGCGCTGGAAATGACAAACTCAGCCCCGTCATTCCTACAAAGTCTTTCTTAAAGATAACTGGAGACTAGAGCCAAAGTTTGAGAGCTATCTCACATACTAGAAAGAGTGAATTGCCCTGGGCATTCACAGCTTGTCTCTGGACCCCATGAGGTCTCATGCCATTGGGAAAAAAAAAGCTTGGGTGAGGAAACCTCCTGTTGATTACCTCCGTGTACCCTCACCCTCTTCACCATCCACCCTGTCACTGCACCCCCATGTTGAAACACTACTTGGAGGAAGCACTGAGAATGTACTGAGAGGGATTTCAGTGTCTCTCATCAAGAATGACTGCGCGTCACTATTACTGCTTGAGCTGATTGATTTCTAAAGGTCATAGGTGCTAGGCTGGTTTGCTGACAAACAAGAGGGTAGAATGTATATGACCTCATCTTCCCCAGTCTGCCTTCTACAGTGGCATCTGTCCACAAAAATACTGGTAATAGTGACCACTGCACAGTATTTGTGGAGACGAACTCCCATCTTCACATTGAAGATTACCCTCCATTGTGTGATCTGGCACTCACACCCAGTTTACTGCGGTAATGAAGACTGGCCCAGCCATATCATATGAATGGATTAAAAGAACAATTAACAGTCTAGTCTTTACAAAATACTCAAATTGGACAGGGAGGTTGTTTAATTTGGAAGGGTGGCGATCCGAGGCTATTAAACAATAAGCCAATGGCTATTAGCACCACCAGTATTGTAGCTTTTTTGTAGGTTCTGCTACATTGCTCTGGCATATGACATATGGGATGTACAACTAATTTTATTGTCATATATGATGTTCGCTCTCTAGTTAAGGTCTCTACACAGATAGAAGGATATTGCTGAGAAATGTTCAGGATTGGCATGATGCAACCTGTTGTTTTATCCTGCTGCAGGGGATTAACTGTGATGTTTGAAATAATGAAAACTTATGGTCATACTTTTGAGAAGCACTGGTGGCAGGATCTCTTCAGGATAGTTTTCAGGATCTTTGACAATATGAAACTTCCAGAACAGCAGACTGAGGTAAGGAGTTGCAGTTACTCTTGAGTGTAATGAAACTGAGCTGCACAAGATATTAGATCAGATGATTAAATATATTCATTTTACAATGGTGATCTATAGGGATAACCATTAATAGGCAGGTACAATGCAACAAGAACAGTGAGATATTATAGTTGTGGGTGACTGTTTGAAGTTTGGGTTACAATATTAACATCAGAATATTTTTATTTTTCAGAAAGCTGAGTGGATGACCACCACTTGTAACCATGCACTTTATGCTATTTGTGACGTATTCACGCAGTACTTTGAAGTACTCAATGACATCCTCTTGGATGATATATTTGCACAGTTATATTGGTGTGTACAGCAAGGTAAGGTTAACAGAGAAATGTTTTAACAAGTACAAGCAGTGCAGTTTTTGCTACCTTACCTGCTAAGATTTTGTTTTAAATGAACAAATATATGTTAAGATTTTATATAATACACTGCAATACAGCACAGCACAGGAACAGGCCTTTCGGCCCACCAAGTCTGCGCCAATTCCCAGTCCTTAGTTAGACAAGCTACTTACTACCCACACGCACTTTCTGTCCCTCAGTTTGCTTCACTTCATTCTGGCTGATTAAGATGGTCATGCAGTTGGTGAAATTTTGCAGGTGACCATCCAGCCTGTAGGAAAATAAATTCTTGGGTTGAAGCCTGAATTTACACAGCAACTATGTTTTCAGTTCAAAATGTTATCACTTGGACCAAAGCTAAAACAGTAATGTTAATTCAGAGTCAGTACCTAACATTGCTTTGCAATGAATCAATATGAAACTTCCTGTTTCCTGTGCTTTTTTGTAGAGGTACTCAAATTGCCTTAAAACTCAGCTGTATTATTAAATTGCTGAGAAGTCTTTTATTAATAATGCTATTAATAATTTTTTTTCCTCAGATAATGAACAGCTGGCTCGATCTGGTACTAATTGTCTGGAGAATGTTGTCATTCTCAATGGGGAAAAGTTTTTGCCAGAAACTTGGGACAAAACTTGCAACTGTATGTTGGACATCTTCAAGACTACAATTCCTCATGCGTAAGATGGAAAAAAAATCCTTTAATTTTTTTTTCACAAAGCAATTTATGTGATAAATTTTATAGCAAAACTTTAAAAATTAATAACGCATTTTGTAAAGTACCACTACTTAAAGGTTCCAATACAATATTAGGTTCCTATGATATTTTAGTAAAAGAAAATGTACTAGTACAGTCTCAAGTGTCTGAAACCTTTAAATGTTGGGTTTTACAGATTTCACTGTTCCTGTGCAATTTCCTCCCTTTTCCACTTCTGAATAAGTCAATGTCATGGATATATATTGTTCCCATTAGCTAGTTAATGTGGATGTTATAGCCTAGTAGTATTGTCATTGGACTGTAAATGCAGAGACCCAGGTAATGTTCTTAGGGGCAGCTCAGTGCTTACTGCTGTCTCAAAGCACCAGGGACCCATCTTCAATTCCAGCCTTGGGTGACTGTGTGGAGTTTGCACCATGCCTGTGTGCATTTCCTCCCACAGTCCAAAGATGTGCAGGTTAGGTGGATTGGCCATGTTAAATTGCCCATAGTGTCTAGGGATATGCAGGCTAGGTGGATTAGCCATGGGAAACGTGGGGTTGCAGGAATAACGTCGGGGTGGGTCTGAGTGGGATGCTGTTCGGAGGATCAGTGCAGACTTGATAGATAAATGGCCTGTTTTTGCACTGTAGGGATTCTGTGATTTAAGATCACAGAATTGTTATGGTGCACAAACAAGTAGGCCATTTGGCCCATTGTGCCTGCGCTGACTCTTCAAATCGGCATCATTACCTAGTGCCAGTGTCCTGCTTTTTTTTTTTGCACATTGTTTGAAGTCTATGCTCTCTTATTCTTCTACAATAAAACAATGAACTATGGATGCTAGAGATCTGAAACAAACAAAAACAAAAATTTCTGGAGAAACTCATCAAGTCTGGCTGCATCTATGAAGAGAAAGCAGACTTAATGTTTCAAATCCACTGACCCTGAAGAACGGTCACTGTCAAAACATTAGTTCTGTTTCCTTTTACAAGTGGGAACAGCTTCTACCCCTCTATTCTATCTAGCTCATTCATGATTTTAAAAACCTTTATCAAATTTCTCCTGAGCCCTCTCCAAGGGGAACAGTCCCAACTTATTCACTCTGCTCTCATAACCCAAGTTCCTCATTCCTGGAGCCTGTAGCTGTTCACCCTTGATGTGAGCAGTTAGAGTTAGCGCTTTATGCAATCATGGTTGCTTCTCAACCAAACTCAATGTTGCTATCAGTGTACCTTGGAATGAACTTTTACACTTCCTACACTTTTTGTATGGAAATCATGAGCCAGTTTTCCTGTACCTAACCCAGATGTTTTCAGATCAATTATAAAACAATTATCCCCAACTAGCTAAAATCAAATTACTCAGCCAGGGTGGGGATTGAACCTAATATTGCTTTGATCTGTAGATCAGATCCTCATTGGAATGTCATATATGAATTTCATTGTGATAGTAGTTCGGCAGGCTGTATGTCCTATCAACTTGTAAACAATTGAAAGGATAATTTATATTCAGTAGAGTACAAACTGCACTCAACCAGCCCCTGTTGGCAAAACTCAGAACAAACTCCAGTATAATGTGCAACATTAAATGTGATTCCACAAACAAATAACACTTGCTGAGCAATTCTGAGTGTGATGAGAATTACCCTAAAAACCAAATCAAGATCATTGGTCAGGCTCTCGATGTGGTTCATTTAACTTGCTAGATAAACACATAAATGCAGAGAGCTATCCTGCACAGGATAAAGGAACATGTCCAAGCATTGTGACTTTTTTCTCTAGCTAAACAAAAGCATGAGGGCAATGTTTTCCAAGATCATTCTCTCTGGCAGCACCTCAACCAATCAGAGTTGAGGGTGCAGTCAACACTCCTCTTGTGCAGTTTAAGTTGTTGCTCCCTTTGAAATGGAGGATTCTTGCATCTGTCATAAATGAAAGCAAGAAGCTTTGACAGTATGTCTGTTTCAGTAATATTAAAGTTCTCTACTACCAAAAAGATTTTACTTTGGTGAAATGGTGCAACCCCAACCCCGTTGAAGGTGCCAATTGGATTTGATGCGTGCCGCTTGCAATATAGTCACCTGAGCTTAATGGTTGGTAGAAGCAGGCTGTGAAGTTTTACACAGTTGTAATTTGACCTTAAGCAAATTTGCAAAATTTTCAATGTATTTCCTGATTTAATCCACATTTTGCAAACTGAATTGGGCAAAGCTTATGAATCCTAAATGTGTAATACATTGGAATATTAATACAGTTTCATGGCATGTTTGGATCCAGGTTGATTTCCTCTTCTCTGATCATATGTTGATAGTTTCCACCCAGTTTATTCTGCCAAGTGTGGAAATTCTTGTTGGTGTTGGAGAAGGTTGACCTCCCTAAGAGGATGGGTAAAGTGAGGGAGAAAATTAATCTGATAGAGTAAGGCTTACATGCATGAGGCTAATACTCTTCAAATAAAGCTTTAAAATATATTTGCAAAACTTCATTTTGTGTTGTTTCCTCCTTTTCAAGTCTGTCAACGTTAAAGCTAGTGCCTACATTGCCATCTAGGCAGTTTATCTGGATAACTCAGTACATCTAGTATTAGGAGATAGGGCCTTCCTTGTTTGTACAGCTTAGTGTCACACCGGCTAGTTCATTTACCCATTGAACTATTACTACATCCTATCTCAAATAGGACATTTCATGCTGTTAAAAGTTACTATTTGCCAATAATGCATCACCTGATAGATATGACATTTTGGCTAATAGTCACATAATTTCCAGTTTGATCATATCATTCATTGAATTTAGTAGACACATTAAATGATAGAAGATCAATTTGCATTTCACTTTGATTTGGAATTTTGCAGGAATGACAACATTTGTATAGGCAACAACATTGGCCTTAGAAATATTGTGACACAATTGTGAAAATTCCTGTATTTCATGATTCAGATTTTGTCTAAATTCTGAATTTTAGATTTAAATGATATAATATAAACTTGAATAAATAATGCTAAAATGCCAGTTCATATTGTACGTGAGCTAAATTAACGGAGTCTATTTCTGTCGTGGGAGCATTGTTTAAAATTTATTTTTCAAGTGCTACAGAATACATTTTCAATAATTTATGTATTTTAGATTATTATCATGGCGACCCTCTCAGGCTGAAAGTGATTCTTCTTTACATGCTGATGCTGGAGAAAAACAGTTGGTATGCATTTCATTATTTCCTTACTTAACATACTGGTTTGAACTTGGAAAGAGAACGTTGCTGATAACCGATTTTTAAAATATTGACATGGGCTGCAGCTCCCCCTACCCCCACATCTGACCTGAAGAAAGGTAACACCCGAAATGTTGCCTTCTGCTTTCTTCCAGATGCTGCCTGGCTTGCTGTGTTCTTCCAGCCTCCTGTTTGTCTACCTTGGATTCCAGCATCTGCAGTTTCTTTTGTCTCTAACCAAGTTTATATCACTGCAAAGTCTCTTCAAAGGATGCCCACTTTGAAGAAGTTCTCTGCCTCCCTGAGATGTGAACTCAGTGAGTCCTGTTCTCACTGCCATACTGCTGTGACCTCTTCAGCCAAGTGAGACAAAGCTTCACCTGCATCTCCCCCAACCTAGTCTATTGCATCCGGTGCTACCGATGAGGTCTTCTCTACATCGGTGAGACCAAAATGTGTACTAGGTGACTGTTTCACTGAGCATCTTCGCCTGGCCTGTAACAGCCAACCTAACCGCCTATTTCAACTCCTCACCCCACTCCTCGTCCGACATATCCGTCCTCAGCCTCCTGCAGTGTCGCAGCGATTCGGAACACAAGTTTGAAGAAGAACAACATCTTGTCTTCTGCCTGGGCACCCTACAGCCTGGAGGACTCAACATTGAGTTTTCCAATTTCAATAACGTTCCCAACCATCCCACCCGGCTCCTCTTCCAGCCTCTCTTCCCTTCCATTCCACCTTCTGACC
Source organism: Rhincodon typus (assembly GCF_021869965.1). Lineage (NCBI taxonomy): Eukaryota > Metazoa > Chordata > Chondrichthyes > Orectolobiformes > Rhincodontidae > Rhincodon > Rhincodon typus. The sequence continues at coordinate 29,520,648 of NC_063335.1, forward strand.
CTCCCTTTCAACCACCAACCAGATTCATCCCTCCCATCGACCAACCAGGTCGTACCTAGTACCAGTGTCCATGTATCGCCACCATTCCACCTCCACTGTCCCCACCTCTTTATCTGCAGCTCCCCCTACCCCCACATCCAGTCCTCAATAAGGGTTATACCCGAAACATTGACTTCTCCTTTCCTCCAGATGCTGCCCGGTTTGCTGTGTTCTTCCAGCCTCCTGTTTGACTACCTTGGATTCCAGCATCTGCAGTTTTTTGTCTCTTCAAAACTATCTTGGGTGTTTTGATAGTAATGTAAGAAAAAGAACAGTACAGCACAGGAACAGGCCCCTTGGCCCACTGTATTGTGCCGAAAATGATGCCAAATTAAACTAATCTCTTCTGCCTGTCCATGGTACATATTCCTCTATCTAACGGCTCCACCAATACCCCTGGCAGTGCATTCCAGATGTGTACCACTGTGTAAAAGAATTTGTCCCTC
>NC_063335.1:29521532-29547710 GCF_021869965.1 Rhincodon typus
TTTCCTGATGTTGGTACCATAAGTGCATGCCCTGTAATGTAAGACATAATGTTAGTCATTTTCATATACTCGTATTAATACATTTTTAAATGCAGTTATTTCCTTGGAAACCCTCCCATTCTTCTTCAAATCTGCCAGTACCACCCTCTGAACCAAAGATAGATAAACTACGAGGGCAAACTAGCAAGGAATTTTAAAAACTGACCATGTGCTTTTTTAAATATATAAAAAGGGAGTGGTCCAAGTGAACGTCAGCCACTCACAAAACGAATCTGGGGAGACTGTTTTACGAACAAGGAAATAGCAGAGGAGCTAACAGATGTTTCACATCAGCTTTTACGGTGAAAGATACTTCGAACATTCCATTAATAGTAACGAATACGAGGGAGGAATTCAGTAATATCACCATTACCAAAGAATATTGCCTGGATTAGAGCAGTTTCAATAGTACATGAGAAGCTAGACACCATCAGTACAAAGCAGCCACTTGATTGGCATCCTACCCAAATCTTCCGCAGCTAATACAATTGCAATAGTGTTGACTACCTACCAAGCCTCCTCTGAAGACACTTTCCAAACCACCAATCTTTTCAAACCTAGAACCCAAAATGGTAGTGAAGAAGGCATTTGGTTCGCTTGCCTTTATTGGTCAGTGCACTGAGTATAGGAATTGGGAGGTCATGTTGCGGCTGTACAGGACATTGGCTAGGCCACTTTTGGAATGCTGTGTTCAATTCTGGTTTCCCTGTTGTGGAAAGATGTTGTGAAGCTTGAAAGGGTTCAGAAACAATTTACAAGAATGTTGCTGGGTCTGGAGGGATTGAGCTATAGGGAGAGGCAGAATAGGCTGTGGCTATTTTCCCTGGAACGTCAGAGGCTGAGGGGTGACCTTACAGAAGTTTATAAAATCATTAGGGGCCTGGGTAGTGTGAATAGCCAAGGTCATTTCCCCAGATTGGGGGAGTCCAAAACCAGAGGGCATAGGTTTAAGATGAGAGGGGAAAGATTTAAAAGGAACCTAAGGGGCAACGTTTTCATGCAAAAGATGGTGCATGTATGGAATGAGGTGCCAGAGGAAGTGATGGCGGCTGATAGAATTATAACATTTAAAAGTCACTTGGATGGGTACATGAATAGGAAGGGTTTGAGAGAGATATGTGCCAAATGCTGGCAAATTGGACTAGATTTATTTAGGATATCTGGTCAGCACAGTCGAGTTGGACTGAAGGTTCTGATTCTGTGCTGGTAACTTTGACTCCAAGTAATATTAGACAAACTAATGGCATTAGAGGGATTATGATACCTGGCCCTGATTGGCAGTGCAATGCAAGCCAATGGCGATGGTGGAAGCAGGCATATTAGCAATTTTTAAGGTGTATCTTGATAGATACATGGATGGGAGGCAAATAGAAGGATAGAAATTGTATAGGCAATTAGTACGGGACTAAACAAGAATTAGGAATTGGCATAGGCTTGGTGGGCCGAAGGGCCTGTTCTGTTCTTCATTGTTCTTTGTTCTGCTAACGTGACATCCCTATTCATAAAAGGAGGCAAAAGCAAGTAACTATAGGTCAATTAGCCTAACATCTATTGTTGGAGAAGTATTGGAATCAATTATTAAGAAAATCATAATTTCATCAAGCCGAGTCAGCATGGTTTCATTAAAGGGGAATTATGTCTGAATAATATATTAAAATTTTTTGAGCAAGTGTCAACCAGAGTGAATAGAGGGGAAATCAGTGCATATGTTATATTTGGACTTCCAGAAGGCATTTACACAGTACCTCACCAAATGTTAAGTCATAAAATACCCTACCTCCAACAACATGGGATATTATTGGCATGGATAGAGAATTGGCTGATGGGCCGGAAATAATGAGTGGGGATAAGGAGTTCTTTTATAGGTTGGTGACGTGCAAGTAGTAGGGTTCCACAAGGATCAGTGCAGGGACTGCAACTGTTTACAATATATATTCATGACTTGCAGGAAGGAAGCGAATGTACTATAGCCAAATTTGTAGATTTCATAAAAATAAGTGGCAAGCCAGGTGTCAGAGGGATGCAAACAGTTTACAGAGAGATAATGTTACGTGGGCAAAAATCTGGCAAATGGAGTATTATGTGGGAAAATGTGAAGTTCCTCATTTTGGAAGGGAGAACAAAAGAACGGTGCATTAATTAAATCGAGCAAAACTGCCGAAAGCTGCAACATAAGGGATTTGGGGGTACTTGTGCACAGTGCACCAAGCACAAAGCTAGCTCGGGTGCAGCAAGTAATCAGAAGGCTAAAGGAATATTAGCCCTGATTTCAAGGGGTTGACGTATAAGAGCAGGGAAGTCTTCCTTCAACTGTACAATGTGCTGGTGTGACCGCATCTGGAATACTTTGAGCAGTTTTGGTCCCCTTATTCAAGGAAAGGTGTAATTTTATTGGAGGCAGTTCAGAGAAGATTCACGAGGATGATCCCTAGTGTGGGGGGATGTTTATAAGCAAAGGCTAATTTAAGAGGCTTGACAGGGTAAATGCTGAGAGGATGTTTCACCTCATGGGAGAGTCTAGGAGCAGAGAGCATAGCCTCAGAGTTAAGGGGCATCAATTTAAGACTGAAATGAAGAGAAATTTATTCTCTGTCAAGGTTGGTGCTCATTTCCACAGAGAGCTGTGGGGGCAGAGTCCTTGTATATATTTAAGGCTGAGGTAGATGGTTAATCAGTCAGGGAATCAAGGCCTGTAAGGAAAGAGCAGGAGAGTGGACAGGAGGAATTGTTAGATCAGCCATAATCCTGTTAAATAGCAGAATAGGCTCGAGGGGCCGAAAGGTGTATTCCTGTTGCTATTTCTTACAGACTTATGATCATGCAAACTACCAAAACACCCCATTTACACTCTTTTCTTCGCCAGAGTTCATCAACATGCTGTCACCTCACCTTCAAGACCATCAATTTTAGAACTCCATCTTTGAATCCCTGCAATGATGTTTCAACCCTAGCACAGTACTGAAATGAATTTCATAAAAGTCAGAAATCACATCCGTTCTGACTGTAGCAATCATAAATGATCACTCCTTGTCCTTCTTGACCTTACATAATTTGGCATAGTTGATAGTATCTTCACTCTCTTACGCTTCTCCATCCAAGACTGTATTCACTTGGTTCCATTCTCACCTATCCAGAGACATAGCGAATCACTCTTGCTCCAGCTAATAATGTTAAACACTATCATATCTCATGAATCTATTCTTCCTTATACCAGCTCTATCTCAAGCTCTTACTCAACCCATCTACTAGGTTATCAGGCTGTATCTGATCTCCAGTACTGAATGAAAAGAAACTTGCTTTGACTGTATGTTAAGACAAAAGCCATTGCCTTCAATCTGCCAAAAAGTTTCATTCCCAGGGCACTGATTCCTTCCCTGTCCTTGGCAACTGTCTTAGGCTGAACTGGATTGTTTGTAACAAGGTGTCACATTTGACTTTGAGATTCTGACCTACATATCTGGGTAATCACTGAGACTACCTGTATTCACCTCGAAAACTTAATCTGTTTCCATTCTTACCTGTGCTCACCTCTGGACTTAATTATTCCCATATAGTTCTGGCTGGCCTTGCCTTTTCTAACACCTAAAACTTCAGGTCATCCTGCAATGTCCTCCAAACTCTCAATAGTGCCCCATAGTAATTAATCTGCTGCTCAACTATGCATCTTTGTCACTTACCTCATTTTTATCATACTGTGCACTCTCCACACAGCCCGCATTGATTTCCTGCAAGGGCTGGTTACAGCAGGCCAAAGGCCCCAATTTTTACATATTTCTCCCCTCCCTTGCACTTTTGTTTCTTCTGATAAAAGGCTTATTACCCTTCAAAATGCATTTTTAAAATGTAAACGCATTAGGCAACTTCCTTTCTTATTCTATCTGCCTTCCTTCTTCTGATGTTTATCAGAAATTCATACATTTACAGTGGCATGTAATTAGTGCTCACCAATTTTTAGCTCATACAGCTGCACATAATTAGTTTTTTTTCAAAATTCACCTTAAGAAAATGCATTCAGTAAGGTTAAATGAAGATGCATTGTTTTGTCTCTGACTTTATTTTTCTCTCTCTCCCATTTTTCTGGCCTTTCTCCTTTTTATCTCAGCTTAATACACTTTCTAAAGTTAACAGAAAAAACCTTCAAGTTCATAATCAGCAAGCACTGTTGATACATCTCATGTTCATACAGCCTCTGTCTCACAACGTAACAGAAGTTTTATCTGAACGAAGTTTAAATTTTTTTCATCCAGGTTTTCTCCAAATAGCTGAAAAATGTTTGATCAAGAAGTTGGGAAAAATTATCATGTTAGCAGCTCTGGCTGAGTCTGGGAAAATTGCAGAGGGTCAGGCTGCAAAATGCTCAGGTTCACAGTTATAGACAGAAATGTCGAGTCCAAGCACAGTTTAAAAATTGTAATGAAGGCCTTAATGCAAATCACTGTTATAATGAAAAATAAAATTGACAAAAATGTGTTTGTTTTTACTTTGACTGCCGGTTGGATTGCAAGATATATCTCGTGAAATATAATATATAAGGTGCTTTGAGGTCATCTCACAGATAATCAAGATTATTCAAGCATGCAAGACTCGGTGCTAAACCATTCAAAAACCATTGCCAGTTTCAGAGAAGATAATTTGTTACTGGTAAAGCTGCTGAAGATCAGCTTGCGCAAAAAAAATTATACAAGACCTGAGTAATAGTTGTGCATGACATGAAGTAAAACAGTTTCAAATTCATACGTAATAAATTGAAGCTTGGAGTAATATCGCTTCTTTAATTCTTTAATATAAAAATCCAATGATATTGATTTTGCTCTTGTCTGTTTCCTTTCCTAGGATGCCATTTCTCAAAAGTCAGTTGACATTCTGAGTAAAGGTGATGACCAACAGTCTGTCACCAGTGCAGAGAGGAATCCTTCAGATTGGCAGCAGAGCCAGTTTAGTCTAATATCCAATTCTAGTGATGATGCTGCTAAAGCTAAGACACCATCAAGTGAGTTTTTGACAACTAAACAAATCACACTTCCAAATATTTCACATGTTTCTTGCAGGATATTAAAATCAAAATGCATACAAATCTGTGTCAGTTTGACATAATTTGCAGTAAGGATATGAAAGTAATTTTTCCTGGACTAATTTTCTGTTCATTTAACCTCACTTTCACCAGATGCATTTTTCCACCATCCCCCAAATTAGGGATCTATTTTACCAAAAGGAAATTCCTGAAAATATGATTGTATGAAATGAGTATTGCAATATGTTTATGTAATTAGAGTTTTTAATGTGTAAAAGTTACATGTTCTTAGGAATATGAGAGTTCAATTTCTGTTTTGTGCTAAGTTGGTGAATCCTCGGTTAGCTCAATGTACAGGCACAATGCATGTGATCTCATCAGTCCCAGGTTGAATAACTACTGTTCAGTTATCCATGAATCCCTGTTTATGTATAGAATATGTTGGATTTTGGCAAGGGCAAGATCAAACCTGTATTATGTCACAATCCAGCTCTCAATAATTTCTAGCTGTTCAGACTCAAGGATTGGCAAAAGAAATTAAGAATCATTGAATTGAGAATAAAACTGATGAGGTTACAGTGACAAAACTGAAAATCGTTTAAGCTAATGAAATAATTATAATCGTCCATGTGTGGCTATAACTGTTTGAAACAAAGGATCAAATACTCATAGAATTTATCTATGTTAAGCCTTGTGTTACTGTTATTTACATAAATTTTATGATTCACTTCGTTAACTTATCTATATAGTTAGTATTTATAAGTAGTTTGATTGTATTTTGAATTGTACAAGTTCAAAAATGAAAACGATCAAATTATTTCTTTATTTCCTTTCAGAACTGTCAGAGCAGAAGTTGTTTGCTGCACTTCTCATTAAATGTGTTGTCCAACTCGAGTTAATTCAGACAATCGATAACATTGTGTTCTTTCCTGCAACCAGCAAAAAGGAAGATGCTGAGAACTTGGCTGCAGCTCAGGTATTGGCCAGTTATGAGATTTTTGCAAAGTGTAAAGCTTTTTACTATGTGGATTAAATAAGTGTCTTAAAGTTTTACAGCAATTAACCTCCAAACAAGCATTTTAAGAAATTCAACATTTGTTAAAAACTGTCTTAGTACCTTCTAGTTTTAAAGCAACACTGCAGTGTAATATCTAACTTCTTTGAAATCACCAAGTATGTACTTTTATTTCCAATTCTGTGGCAACATTGTTAGTTTAGAAAAATATATACCTAGGCACAGAGACTGGCCATTCAGTCCACTTGTTCCTTGTCAATTGATCTATGGACTAGTGACAGTTATCAATGGCAGATACCTTTCTTGCCTGCCAACTGTGTGATTGGTTCTTGGACGAGTGAACAGCTTGGAGCTGGGTACAGGTTACAGAGAGAGTTTAATTTTTCTCCAGCTTGGGAGTGTTCTCTCTCTGACCTGAAGAGCACCAGTTTATCTTGCCTGTGACAGTTGTTAGCTATGAATTTCAACTGACAAGTCAGAATTTTTGAGTGAACCAGCTACCAACCAGTGGAAGCATCCCGAAAAAGATGACTGAAACAACTTGCTGGCCAGCAGAAGCATCATAAGGACTATCTCAACAATAGGACCTGGGAACAAAGACTTTCCTTTTTCTGTCTCTCCAGTTTTCCCCTGTCTGTCTGTCTGTATGTGTGTATGGGAGAGTTTATAAACGGATTAGAATTGCAATTAATAGTGTTATATGCGAGCAGTTTATAACTGCTTACATGTAGCTAGAGTCTAATTACTTGAAACAAATAGTGATTCTTGTTCAGTACAGAAATCTGGCCCATACTTTCTATTAATCTCGGCCTAAAAGTAGGTAAATTGGGGAACTTTGCACACTTCATAAAATCTTTAAGTTTTGTGATGGCTTTGGGAATAGTGGGGTTCAAATTCTAACACTCTATCCCAGTAAAATGTAACTGTGTGAAGGCACACATTTCATTAGCCATTGTGATTATTTTCTGAACTGTTTGATAGCATTTGAATGATTCAGTATTCCTTCATATCTTTTGCTAACAAAATTTATCAATTTAATTTTAAAATTAATGATTTTACTATTGACTGCCATTTGCAGAAGTGCATTCCAACCTTCTGTCCCTGTTTGAAGAAGGGTTGCTAATTTCACCCCTGAGAGTTTTGGCTGTAAAACTTTGCCTTTTGCTCTCAGTCCTAGACTTCCCAAATAGTTTATCATAATTCTACCCATCTTGAACATTTCAATCCAATCAACCTTAACCTTGTACATTCTAGGGAATGGAACCCTACATTTTCTAATTTCTCTGTGATTTAACCTTTTTAGTCCAGGTGTCATTCTAGTAAACCTATGCTGCATCCCTCCAAGGCCGGTATACTCTTCCTTGGGTATACAGTGCCCAAAACCTTTCGTGGTACACGAGGTATGATTGGACCAGGGCTTACTATTTCTAAAATGACTTAAGTAACCCCCCCCTTCACTATACATCTCCAAAAATAAAGATTAGCATTCCATTAGTCTGTTCATTTTCTATGCCTCTTCAAGACATTTCTCTTCAGAGTTCTATTTCCAGCTTTTCCTTATTTAGAATTCTGCACTTCCCATTTCAAGTCCAAAATGAATAACGTCACGTTAGTCACATTGTGTCATTTAAACAGCCTGTTATCCCAACTGTCACTTTCTGAACAAGAAATTTCCCGACCGCTTTCCTGACTCCTGCTTCTGCTGGTAATTGTGATCAGAATTTCAACTTTTGAGAAATTTGTGAGCAACTTGGTTTTATCGGACCACTGGTATCTATCTTGCATATGCAGGGTATCAAACAAATGCAAAGTTCCGTGTTTGCTTGTTCAACTTTGCAAAACAATGTACATTAGGTAAACACGTCAAAAATCCGAGTTCCAGTCCCTTAGCCCATAAGAACAGTAAGGTTTCCATTCAATCAGTTATAGAAAAAGTCTATTTAATCAACTTTGGGACATCTTGAGGATTTGAAGAATGCTTTATATATTCAAGTTTTTATTTATTTTATTTGTATGTTTTTAAGTTGTTATTGGAATGCTTCCTGCAGCCATACCTCCAACCCACATTACATCAAAGGTAGCAGTAATGCCCACATTATTATTAATTAGTCAACTTTAATGTCACATTCAAACACAGCTAGAATTTGTAACTTTTCAAGAACTACTAGCTGTTCAGATTCTGTATTCTCTTTCCATTCTGCTGGTCAAGTTTTGTAGGTAAGTATTTCATGTGGCAATAACTTATTTAAGTCAAGATTACAGGGACAGCAGCAGTGATCTAGAAATTTGGCATGATCTCATTGAGTATGAGTATAGGTCTTATGAAATAGCTTTACTACATTTTTACCCACCACACCTGATCCCCACCAAAATCATGGTCTTAGTTTTCATTTTAATGGTGTGACCGAGTGGTGTATAATAAAGGCAATGAATATTCCAGTCATTGATACATCTTAATTTCTGTTTGTATTGCCGTTCAGGCTTGCAGTGTACTGTATTAACATGTGAGGTCAGAACCAGTAATGAGAATACACAAATTCAACGATTCCTTTACCATTTACAGAGAGATGCAATCAATACTGATGTGCATGTTGAAAAACAAGACCAGGGAATGTATCGCTACCTAACTTCAAAACAGCTTTTCAAGCTCCTAGACTGCCTACTTGAGTCTCATCGATTTGCCAAGTCCTTCAACTCTAACAATGAACAGAGGACCGCATTATGGAAAGCAGGTATGTGTCTAATAATTGTCATGTGGTTAGCTATACTACCATCACGGGAACAGTAGAGAAATTCATCTACACCATGGTCTGCAATTCCATGTTGAAAGCCATGTTAAGGCCAAATGTTTGAAAACAAGAGTAGTCCTCAGCACGTCAGGCACATCGATAATAATAATAATGGTAAATTGTTGAGTTTATTCAGAAGTTCTTCGTGAGATTAATTTCAATCAAATTCAATTTTATTTGATTTATAATTGTGATTCTCTTTACAAAAATGTTGTGTGTTGCAAGTAGAAGTAACATGGTAAACAGCATGATCTTTGTACAAGAAATATCGACCACAATAGGACATATATCAAACATAAGCTATTTGAGAGATTACTGTCGATGGAAAATATCGATCTTCTTTTCGGAACTGAATTTTTTTTATTGACAATTTCAGAAGGTTTGTTAAAACAAGTGTTTATTTTCCTTCTACCTATCCAGGGTTCAAAGGTAAATCAAAGCCTAATCTTTTGAAACAAGAAACCAGTAGTGTTGCTTGTGGCCTGCGTATTTTATTTCGAATGTACACCGATAAAAACCGTCGTGATGCTTGGGTGGAAGTTCAGCAACGATTACTAAAGTAAGTAGCAATTCCTATGACTGTAATTGAATAAGCCAACTGTCTGTGAGCTTTGAGGCTTGTTGTTCGAATGATAGTACGCTGAGAACTAAAGGTGAGATGGGAGATTCATCGAGCTGAACAGTTTGATTTTAACATTATCAAGGTATTGCATTTGTAATTTTCGGGTTGCCATTATTTCTTTGAAGATTTGATATCAGGGATGATTAATTTTCAGCCAGATTGCAACCAGAAGTTGATTAGGTACTAAAGGAGGAAGATAGTTGAATGTTTTTAGCGTAGTTCTTCATTAATTCTCCTCCAGATATTGATCAGCTTATATATTTTTCAGAACTTTCCATTCTTTCAAAATTTACATTTCTTTTACTTTAACTTTGTGTTTCCAGAGATGAGATTTTGCAGAGAAATTGTCATCCCAAAGCAAACCTCTAACTTTCATAGTGGGGATGCAACTCAATAGTGACCATACAGGTTCATTGCATTTTGTGTTTTCTGTGTGATTGTCCATCTTATCCATGTCTTTGTCACTTTTAGACTCAAATTTTCCAATTATCTATGCGTTGACTGGTTCCTCAGCCTCTATCCTTTGTCGTCTTCAGTTCCCCTAAAATTCTTCTGCCAGTTTCCTATCTCTCACCAAATCAAATTCATTCATCATTGACGTCCTTGAGGACATACATTGGCTGTTGCTTTTCTTCAATGTAAAAATCTCCTTTGCACGCCTAAATCTCTTCATGCCTTCACTTCTGTGTTTCAGTAATGTTTCAGTTTAACAATTTGGTGGTGGGGAGATAAGTGCACACATACTTTAGCTGATTCCCCAAAGCTTTGTATAACTATAATATTATCGACTAAGCCATAACATACTCACCTACCCTTGTACTGTATCCCTGTCTTCATTGCACCAAGTACCATCTACATTTGAGGATATTTGCTAGTATCAGCTAATATTTCCAGCCCATCCAATCTGGTTTTAATACATTTGATTTTCCATGGTCCAGACTATGGACCAATTTCTTATCAACCCTGATTACTAATTATTCTATTTATGCTGTCCTTCAGATCGATAGAACAACTTGCAAATCTTCCCATTTTATAATCAATAAAATCACATTGGAAATTTAAAACTAAACATTTACTTAAGGGTCTTTATGCAATTTGGGATCCAGCTCTCTATCCCTTGAGTATATATGGGATTAATTTTAACAGTTTCTCTGCCATTACACTTAGTATTTTCTAAATTCAAGCAAATGATATTCAGCTATTTTGATAATTTCTTAAACTAGGCCAGATGTGTTTTCTGAAACCGTGGTTAACCATATCCAGTAACCCCAAGCAAGCTAGGTACTTTTCATGTATTTTCCTGTTCTTAAGATCAGCAATCTATAGTCACCAAGAAATGATATGAGTTTTTCAAAAATCAGTGAATCCAATCATCCAGCATTTTTTGAATACTCCATAAAGTGTTAAAGTGCTTACTGTCATTAAGAAATTCAACTATTTCCTTCTGTATCCTAGGATAAATTCAATCTGTCCTTTGTGTTTTCTCCCCCCACTTTTGAGTCTCTTTTAATCTGAACAATTTCCGCTGAAATGTTTTAGCAAGCCTGTTTTATCCATTCTACAAGTGAGCAGATTCATTTCTCTCACAGTCCGAATCAAAATCTAAGATTAGTTAGATTGTTATCTTTCAATATTATGAGAAAAGGGCAAAGATGGATATGTGAAGTTAAGTTGCAGATCAGCCATGATCTTACTGAATGGATTTTTCAGAATCAAGGAGCTAAGTAATTTTTTTCCCTGTGTTTTTAACCTGCTTTAACAAAAGCAGAAAATACTTTACAATAATATAGCTATGATCAACTGCCCTACTTTCTAAAATTGTTTTAGTTGGTCAATTATTGCTTTTAATTGATGCAAACAGCTTTTTGTACTTCTGTACTTATAAAGAACTGCTAATCTTTTTCACAAGGTATAAAGCAATTTTTCTTGAATGCAAGCCGTAGTGAGGGCTGTCTTCCATCACATGTAGAGAGTGTCTCTGTACTCTAAGGACTGCAGTGGTTCAAGAAGGCAGCTCATCACCACTTTCAACAAAACAAGATCTACATCCTGTGAAGGAATGGGGGGGGGAAAAAAAGCACACACACTCCCCCTCTCAGGCATGTGTGAGGCTTCAGAGCCAATCAGGATCTCACTGGAAATTGTTCCATTTCCTTTGTCACAAACAAAAACAGAAACTGCTGGAAAAACTCAGTGGGTCTGGCAGCATCTATGGAGAGAAACCAGAGTTAATGTTTTGGGTCCGGTGACCCTTCCTTGGAACTCCATTTTCTTTGTATTCTGCAACAATCCTTGTTGTCTTCCCTATTTTAGCCACTGCTAGTTGAATATTCATTTTTCATAAACAACTTTGAAATTGTTGCAGTTTTTTTATCTTTCAAACTGCTACAACCCCACATTCCAAATCTTCTGAAAGATAGGTTTGAGTCAGTCAGGTATTGCTCCCTCCCCACATCATCCACCGATTGTAGCTTGTTCATACAAACTATTTTTAAGATATACTCCCCTCCAGTTTTAATTTTCACATGCAGATATTAACTCTGTTAATCAATGGAATATCAGATGCCTGAATATCAGCTACTTACCATATAGTGTTTGGCATGAGGAAGCTTTGAAGACAGGAGGAGAAAGCAAACCTTTAATTTTAAAATGGTGTATAATTTGACCCAAGATGGTTAAGCTCAAGTTAAAGAGCTAAAAAAAGTTAGGTTATTAACTAGGTTGTTTACATTTTTCTTCAAAACTACAGATGTAACTAACACCAGCAATTTTCTTTCAATAGTGTTTGCAGTGAAGCTCTCAGCTACTTCCTGACACTTACCTCAGAGAGTCACCGGGAGGCCTGGACCAATCTTCTTCTACTTTTTTTAACTAAAGTCCTCAAAATAAATGATGAAAGGGTAAGGTTTAGAATTAAAATTGCCTATTTGTGCAAGGGCTAGCATGAGTTATTTGTTTATATTGTCTTTTTAGTGGTTGATCACAAGGTGGAGGTTATTGTCAATTACAAATTAAGCCTTTTTCTCTATACATATTTCTACTGCTGAGCCCCATCTGTTTTATGATTTTCTTATTTACACTAACCACAAATCATAGCTGTTCTGAGCAATTTATTTCCTTTTGAAATAATTTTAAAATGCCTAAATTATTATCTAGCAGAGTTGTCCTTGGAAGTGAAGTGCATTTGGCTGGGGACTTATAAATTTTGAAAACTCATCCTGTTATGCAGTTTTGAAGTTTTAAAGCAGTTTACAGTATTTCACAGCTGAGTTTCTAATAACACTTTGCACTACATTATGTCCAGCTCGGTAATAAATACGTGATAGCTTTTTCCAGAACTACTTCAGTCTTGTAAATTCTCATTAATAGGAAACCTGAGTGCTTAATGCTTCCTCAGTGAACTAGAATCATTTTGATAAAGCCAGTTTATTAAAACGCGAGGTTAATAGGATCTATAACGCCCACATATCAAAGTACCCATAGAGGAGAAAATGTGCAAAATATAAATGCATTAAAACCAATGTAGTTTAGACGGAAGGGGATGATCAGAAGATCTGGCATATGTTAGAAATTAGCATGAGGTATAAATATATCAGACTTTATTTGAAAGGGAGAAGCTGCATTTAAAAAGGAAAACAATGGTAGAGGTTCAGTCATGGTGAAGTATTGGGGACATGGATTATCTCGGCTTAAAATGTGGATGATAATACCTTGCAATCCCTTTTTTCAATATTTTAATTATCCTTTTGTTTTTATTTCTTTCCAGTTCAAGGCCCATGCATCGAAGTACTATCCCCTTTTGTGTGAAATTATGCAATTTAATTTGATTCCAGAATTGAGAGCTGTTCTACGCAAATTTTATCTCCGCATTGGTGTAGTCTTTAAAATATCTCATCCTTCAGACCAAGAGCATGGATCCAACAAGCTGCAATGATGACTGAGGTCTTGGCTAAGGCATTCTGTTTATAAATCGGAAAAGGACTAGGCTGCAGTTGGTTACTTTGACTCACTCACTCCTGCCTCGATCCTTTCTTGATCTTTTTGTAAAGGATGGTGCTTTAATTCTGTTGGTTTGTAACCTGCCTAAAAGATGCAGATGACTGAGCTGTAATATTAGTTTAAAATGCTCTATTTCATTGAATTAATTATCCGAATGATTCAAGGTAATGATTAAATGCTGACACGTGCTGAGCATGGAATCAGCATTTTGTGGTATGGTCACTGTTTGAAATGCAGTTTAGTGTGGAGAACACTGTGACTCGAACACAAACACGGACAGGATGCAGTGCATATTGTGAAGTAGAGAAAATATTTAAATGAGTACTGTAGTTTAAACTTCTGGGCAGAAGAATTTGGCGCCAATATGCTATAAGGGAAATCTAATCGTGTAGCATCTTACAGGCAGGTTGGAGGATATAACTAAATTACAATTGTTACAGATACTAGCAAAGATCAGTTGAACATTGTTCAGTAACTATTTTATTGTTTGCACAGCTCATGACCATTAAAATTACAATGACCATCCTTCTGTGAATCTGTTGTACAGAAATATAAATCTGTAAAGTATGATATTAACACTATGTAGTTCTTACACAATGGGTTTCTTTTATTTCAGTATTTTATGTTGATTTTCTGCGGTTACAGCTATTTTATTGTTCATTGTGTGCACTGGGTTGTTTTGCTTTTGACTTTGTGATTTATTTTAAATTTACTTTAATGTTGCTTGTGCAGTTGTAATGGAAGCTGGGGTGTGTGGACAATTATTAGAGGGAAGAGGCACTAAGATTGTTGTGTTAATGTAATTAGCAGAATGGTTACCCTGTCAATAAAGGTAGGTTTTCCCCTAACTGTATAATACAGACTAGGGCCTGTTATTAAAAAAAAATGGATTGACCTTATCAACTGGAACTTGAATCACTGCAGGTTGATCTGAGGTGCATTTGCACTGACATAAAACTGTCTCCATGTTTGATGTAGGTTCTACTGTCTATGTATAAAATTTGATGTTAAATTAAATATATTGAATAATGAATCAGTTTAGGGTTGGGATGATGACATTTACTGAAATCTAATTATTAAGAAGCTGTGAAATGGGCTTTAATTAAAAAAAAATGGATACACAGAGTTCCAAGCATTCCTAGTCACTGTGGATGTAGAAAATAAATATTTGGAGAAGGTTAAAATGTATATGGTACAGACATGTAAAGTTTTCTATGTAAAAATATGTACAACTTTCTGTACAATATTGGTTATCATCTGGCATATTCTAATCAGGTCATGGCTCAATAAAGTTTTTGAACTCTCTTTTACCAGTGCAGTGGTTCAATGAAAAGTGCAGGAGGGCTTGCCAGGAGCAGCACTAAGCATAGTTAAAAATGGGATGTCAACCTGATAAAATTGTAACATCTAACCACCTGAATACCAAACAGCATAAACAGCAAGGGACAAACAGGCTAAGCAGTTTCTCAGCCAATGGATCAGTTGATCAACAATTAAACAAATCAGTGGAGGAGGTTGCCCCAAAAATATCCCTTTACTCATTGATAGACGAACCCAGCATGTCAGGGCAAAAGATACGTATGTAGCATTTGCAACAATCTTTAGCCAGAAGTGCCAAGTGAATCATCAGTCTCTGCCTCCTCCAGTGGTTGCCAGCATGGCAAATGCCAGCATGGCAAATGCCAGCCTTCAGCCAATTTTATTCACTCTGTGATAATCAAGAAACAACTGAAGTTACTGGATATTGCAAAAACTATAGACTGTTAAAAACTTTCCAACAATAGTACTGAATATTTTTGCTACAGAACTTGCCACTCCCCTGGCCAAGCTGTTCCACTGCAGCTGCAACACTGACAATGTGGAAGGTTTTTCAGGTATGTGCAGCACACATACAGCAGGACAAATCCAACCTAGCCAATTATTGTCTGATCAGGATAGACTGCATCTGGAATACAGTGTGCAATTTTTGTCTCTTTGTCTGAGGGAGAATGCAACAAAGGTTCACTATACAAACACAAAATGCTGGAGAAACTCAGCAGGTCAGGCAATATCTATGGAGAGACAAAGTTAACACTTTTGAGCCTGGTATGATTCTGATTAACTGGTATTGAATTGGTTCATTCTGCTTGTCCCTGTTGTATGAGGAAAGTTTGGGTAAACTGGGTCTGCATTTTCTAGAATTTCAAAGAGTGAGAGGTGATCTCATTAAAACTTACAAAATGTTTAAATGGATAAGCAGAGTGGATGCAGCTGAGTTTCTCCTGGCTGGAGAGTCTAGAACAGGAGTACAATGTACAAATAAAGGAGATGCCACTTGGGATCGAGATGAGGATTGTAAATCTGGAATTCTCTACTCCTGCGGGCTGTGAAAGCTCAATCTTTGAGTATGTTTAAAGGAGAGATTGATAGATTTCTGATTACCAGTGGAGTAATGGATTATGGGGATAGTATTGTCAAAAGGCATTTATGGTGTTCTATCAGCCTGTTCCTACTAAATGGCAGAGCAGGCTCAATGATCTGAATGTCCTGTTCCTATGTTCATCAATGCCCTTCCCCCAACTTAAAGCCCAAGTACAGAAGTTTGTTGATGATTTCACAATGTGGGGACAGGATGTGGTGGGTTTAGTGGGGAGTGTGAAGCGGACTCGTCACCTCACCCGGCACCTTTCCCTGCAACTGCAGGAAGTGCTACACCTGCCCCTACACCGGCCCCCCCTCACCTCCGTTCAAGGCCCAAAACAAACCTTTCATATCAGACAGGGGTTCACCTGTACATCCACCAACTTGATCTACTGTATCCATTGCTCCCAATGTGGCCTCCTCTACATTGGTGAGACCAAGCAGAGACTCGGAGACGGTTTTGTACAGCATTTGCGCTCTGTACGCGACAAATGACAAAACCTTCTGGTCGCCAACCATTTTAACTCCCTGGGTGACACGTCCATCCTGGGCCGCCTCCAGTGTCACAATGATGCCACCCACAAACTGGAGGAGTAGCACCTCATATTCCGCCTTGGGAACCAACAGCCCGATGGCCTAAACGTGGAATTTACCACTTTTAAAATCTCCCCACCCCCGGCCTCATCCCATGTGCAACTCTCCCTCTCATCCCTGCCTCCTTGACCTGACCACAACCTATCCATCTTCTCTCCCACCTATCTCCCCAACCCATTCCACTGACCGATCCCCACCACTCCCTACCTGCACTCATCTATCACCATCCCATCTACCTTCCCCAGCCCCACCCCTCCTCTCTTTATTTCCCAGCTCCCTTCCCACTCCCCATTTCTGAAGAAGGGTCCCCACCCGAAACGTCAACTTCCCCGCTCCTCTGATGCTGCCTGGCCTCTTGTGTTCCTCTGGCTCCGCACTGTATGAACTACTTGTATTACTGTGGCTATAAGAGCAGGTACCAGAGGTAAAGAATCCTGTAGCAAGTAACTCACCCACTGATTAATCAAAGCTTGTCCACCATCTGCAAGATACAAGTCAGGAGTGTGATGAAATTGTCCCCACTTGCCTGGATGACAGTAGCTCCAACACTCAAAGCTTGACACCCTCCAGAATAATCCAGCCTACTTGATTGGCACCATATCCACAAACATTCACTCCTCCATCACAGATGCACTGGAGCATCAATGTGTAACATCTACAAGATGCATTGCAGAAATGCACCAAAGCTCCTTTTAGAGAACACTTTCGAAATCCCATGACCATTTTCATCTAGAAGGTCAAAGGCAAAAGATACATAGGAAGACTACCACCTCAGGTTCTCCAAGCCATTCACTATTCAATCTTCAAAATCTATCTCTGTTCCTTTACTATCACCAGGTCAAAATCCTGGAAAATTCTCCCAGTCAGCATTCCTCTTCACAAATGAACTGCAGTGAAACCATGAGGTAGCTTACCACCACCTTCTCAAGGGTAATTAGGAATGGGAAATAAATACTGGCTAGCAAGTGACACACATCTCCTAAATGAACAAACATTCCCTCTTTGATTACCAGTATCCTGATCATTTATTTGTATAATTTTAAGCATGAATTTCATTACCACCTTAATGAACAATGTCATTTTATTTGGTGGGATGAAAGAAATAGTTTGCTCATTTCAAACAGATTTAAAAGAGGTTCCTTATTATAATGCTCCACCGCCGTCTTCAAGGCTGTCACCATCACTGTCATCAGTCTTTGGTCACCGTTTCATTTCCCTTGACATTGCAAAAATCTGGTTCATGATTTATGAATAAGGCTTTGAGTTTTAGCTGTAGATAAATCGGGGCATCTGAGAAACTGATGTGCAATCCTGAGGCAATTGCACTCCTGGAGTTAATTATATATAAAATTAACCTAAATTTATCTTGTAATATATGGAGATATGAAAGCAATAAATAATAGGGATTTTTTTTATCTTAGTATAGTAGAGCCAGAGGCGTTCCCTCCCTTCAGTTGCAGCTGGTAATTTTAGCTATGCCTGCCTGGAGATCTGCTGTCATGGTTTGTCTCACATCTATTGAACTTTGCCTGCAACTACTCAATTTTAAAAATGCCAGTGTCAACCCTTTGTCCTTCTGCCTTTCACTTTGCCTACTTGAAGGGGTGTCCGTAGCTTTCAGTTCTGATCAAATGGCCAAAAAGTACTGATGTTTTAAGTTCATTTTGCTTTTGCAGTTTCAAGTACCTCTTCATTGTCACAGAATTTTTAGCTTGTGTCTCAGCATCAGCATTTCAAAGGTTCTGCGGAAGGGTCACCGGATCCAAAAGGTTAACTCTTTTTCTCTTCACAGATACTGCCAGACCTGCTGAACTTTTCCAGCAACTTTGTTTTTGTTCAGCATTTCAAAGGTCTCTTCCATTGATCTTTACTCATTTTAAACTTTCTGAGGCACAAAGATAGAATGTAGCTCCTTATGAGTTTTTCCTTGTTACAAGCTTGAGTATTGACAAATCCTTCATCTTCACAAAATTACTTTTGGCTACTTCTACCCTCTAGCATTGACATCATATATGTCATCTACTGTTATCATTTGTAGTAAAATAGACAAACTCATTAACTTATTCCAATGTAACACTAACTTTGATATTCACTCCAGTTTCTTCTAATCTATTCCATCTTAACTACCATTGTTTTTGTCTTTTTGGTGTCTATACTCTATATTCTAAACATTTACATTTTACTTGATCTATGATATTTTGTAGGAATTCTTCTGTTTCTGCAAGTTGTGTTGCTTTGTTAGTGTTTCACAAATTTGTTACAATCTTGTTTCCAATTTTTATCTGAGAAGTACATCTAATTCTCTACATATTCTTCCATGGAGAAATTCCATAACTTTGGTGACAGTGCATAGTTTTGTTATAGTTTTATGTTCACTTGTAATTTTTCTGATATTATCTTTCCTAGCCTGATTTCCTATTTTCTCCACAACTGGCTCTGGATAAATCTCATCTTCACTATCAACATTACGTTTCAACACATCTATTAACCTTTTTGATGATGTACATGATTGATTGAAAACTTTTACATATGCTTTATAGACTATGTAAATGTTCTTGTTTGCTGCTAGATAATTAGTGAAGTATGGTCCAACATTCCGATCACGAGAGAGTCATTTCTGCAGCAAAAACTGGGGTTGCGCATTGAGACCTTGCAGAATCCCAGACATAGCTGATTGTGGGAATTGCCCACGAAATTGAAAATTCTGATGGCCAGTTCCCCTGCTTAAACCTTCTCTAAGCATTCAACTTTTTGTTTTAATTTCTGTCAACATGATCCGAACATGAAGCAGCAGTTTCAGATGGTAAATTCAGTTCTATTTCACTTCATACCCAACAGCAAAAGCAGTCCAGCACCACAAACAGTTATATTAATAACTACCCAGGAAAAGTCAGAATTTTTAAAACAAAATACTCCAACTCTTGGGTAATTGTTAAACTGAAAACTCAACTTAAATTCATGCCCTCAACTTCAATTCTAACCCTTTACACACCCCAGCCAAGATGATTCTGAGATTCCAACTACCCCACCCCAAATCCAATAAACCGGTGGCTAACCTGAATCCTTAGACCCAACATAACCCATCCCCAACATAGCATGGTTAGGGTATCATTCTCCTGGCTCTTAACCACTTGACCAACTGGCATCCTAATCCCACATAGGTGGGGGACCCCTGCCTCCTGTCATCAACCTAAATATCACTTTCCTAGATGCTTTCATTTCTGAAGCATGGTCACTAAAATCGAAACATTAATTCTAGCTCTGCTTTCTTCTCCACAGATGCTGCCAAATCTACTGAGTTTCTCTCGCCATTTCTGTTTTGTTTCAGATTTCCAGTATCTGGAGTTCTTTAGTTTTGTTTTACTGGACAGTGTGAGACTTGGAGAGGAATGTCACTGCTACAAATTCTCATGCACTTGCTTTCCTTGTTCTGCTGGCTGGTAGAACTGGTTTGGAAAGAACTTTGGTGAGTTGCTGCAATGCATATTGTACTTGACATGCAGCTCTTCTATGGTAGGGTGCCAATCAAGTAGACTGCCTTGCCTTGAATGGAGCTGGTCTCTTGGTAGCAAGCAAGTGGAGTAATCTAGTACACGCATGAATTTGTATCTTGTAGCAGTGCTTTGGGAATTGGAAGATTGGTTACTGAATACCCAAGCTCAAATCTGCTCTTGCAGCTACAGTACTTCGACGTGATCCAGTTCAGTTTCTGGTGAATAATAATCCTTAGGATAGTGGGGGATTCAGCAATGGCAATATGATGTACTGATCTCTGCAAAGGGCAGATAGTTAGATTCCATTTTATGGAGATGGTTAATTCCTGGCTACTTGAAGTAATGCTGGAGCTGAGAGGTTGCAAATGGAACTGAATACTGTGAAATCAAACATTCACTCTTCTGATCTTTGATTGTGGTTTTATGCCAACATCCACAAATTAGAGTTTAAGGCAGACTGATCAAGGAGAAGGCAAGGTCAAGAATTTTCTTCAAACTTGAGCTTCTCTCTACTATTTTGTTAGTATTTAGATTAAATACTATCATACATAAAACAGGCTCTGATCTTACTGGTGCATTATTGAAAGACTGTCTTTCAAGCATTCACATGGATTTTTTTTTCTATTCACTTTTGGGATGTGGACATTACTAGCTGGCCAGCATTTCTTGCCCATCCCTAGTTGCCCTTGAGAAGGTCGTGGTGAGCTACCTTCTTGAACCACTGCGGTTCACCTGCTGTGGGCTGACCCACAATGCCGTTAGGGAGGGAATTCCAGGATTTTGACCGGTGACAGTGAAGGAACGGCAATATATTTTCCAAGTCAGGATGATGAGTGGCTTGGAGGGGAACATGGAGGTGGTGGTGTTCCTATATGTCTGCAGCCCTTGTCCTTCTAGCTGGAAATGATCATAGGTTTGGAAGGTGCTGTCTGAGGATCTTTGGTGAATTTCTGCAGTGCATCTTGTAGATAGTATACACTGTTGCTACTGAGCATCGGTGGTGGAGGGACTGGATGCTTGTGGATGTAGTGCCAACCAAGCGGCCTGCTTTGTCCTGGATGGTGTCAAGCTTCTTGAGTGTTGTTGGGGTTGCACTCATCCAGGCAAGTGGGAGTGTTCCATCACACACCTGACTTGTGCCTTGTAGATGGTGGATAGGCTTTGAGGAGTGAGGAGGTGAGTTACTCACTTCATACTGGCTCTTGCAGCCAGTGTGTTTATGTGGTGAATCCAGCTGAGTTTCTGATCAATGATAACCCGCAGGATGTTGATAGTAGGGGACTTCAGGGATTGTAACACCAATGAATGTCAAGGGGTGGTGGTTAGATTGTCTGTTATTGGTGATGGTCATAGTCTGGCATTTGTGTGGCACGAATGTCACTTGCCACTTGTCAGCCCAAGCCTGGATATTGTCCGGATCTTGTTGCATGTGAACACGAACTGCTTCAGTATCTGAGAAGTCACGAACGGTGCTGAACATTGCACAATCATCGGTGAACATCCCCACCTCCGACCTTATGATGGAGGGAAGGTCATTGATGAAACAGCTGTAGATGGTTGGGCTGAGGACACTACCCTGAGGACTCCTGCAGAGATGTCCTGGAGCTGAGATGACTGACCTCCAACAACCACGACCATCTTTCTATGTGTCAGGTATGGTTCCAACCACCAGAGAGTTTGCCCCCTGATACCTATTGATTCCAGTTTTACTAGGGCTCCCTGATGCCACACACTCGGTCGAATGCAGCCTTGATGTCAAGGGCTGTTATTCTCATCTCACCTCTGGAATTCAACTCTTTTTTTGTCCATGTTTGAACCAAGGCTGTAATGAGGTCAGGGGCTGAGTGGCCTTGGTGCAACCCAATCTGGGCGTCACTGAGCAGGTGTTGCTTCATAGCACTATTGATGACACTGTGATAGACTTGAGGCTTCTACCTAGGTTTCCATGCGTTTCTCTCTAATTTCACCCATGCTGTGCTGTTCATACCCAGTGAGGAGCAGTTTTGTGACATTATCGCAAGATTGCTCAATGGTCATAAAGCTGTTGCACAATAAAATAAGCTTGCTATAAAGCCAGAAGGAACTTGGAACTTATACTTCCAGCTGACATAATTTGTGCCAAATCTGCAAGGCTAAGAAAAAATGTGCTGAAGGTATTGGGGAAAGTATCTTTCCCTTGGTTTGAATTGTAGGTGCCCTGGTTTATTGGAAGTCTTAAAATGTACAGTTGTCTCTTTCTGGGGGCAAATGCCATTTTTACTTTTGCATTTAAAAATACTCAAGATACATAGCTAAAAACACAATTTTATTATATTTTGTACACAACTGTATACAAATCTGGTAGTCAACAATCAATAAATTCACGTGTGAATAACAATTATACATAAATAATATATTCAGCCTATCAGCACTGATTAGTGCTAGATCTAGCAACCAAAATGCAAATTTTGTTTCAACTTTTTCCAGTGTTACTTTGAAAAATAGTGATTAATGTGATATTATTTATCACACAAGTATTAAACAGAAGATCCAAGCTAATTTATGGGGTTTTTTTGCATTTTATTTATTCAAGGCCACATGCTGGTTTACAGACAACATCCTGAATTGAAGTATCTAAATGACAAAGTGCATCAAGTGTTTGCAATAAACATTTTTCCTAGTGAAGACACAAATAATCTTCTACTAGTTCTACTAATTTGGTCACAGGCTGCGGAATTACCTTGCTTCCAACTAAATGCTCAGTTAGCTGAAGATCCTCAGTAAAGTTGCGTACGATCAGCCATAAACCTTTTTAGTGTTTCTGATGTCCCTGGTCGCAGCCAGGCCTCTGTAGCCACCGTTTCATCAGAGCTTGGTCTTTCCTGATCTCTTGAAAGGAACTGGTTTAGAATATCAACATTTTCCATTGTGAGGTCATTACCTGGCAGTGAAAACGAAAAGTCAATGTCATATATAATAATCAAATCTTTTTCACAAATTTAGGAATTTAATTCAAGTGAGAATTATAATTAGTTGTTCCTGAAGGAAAATGGCCAGAGATGAAATTAAAGAATGGTACCACAATACAAGATTTATTCCTTCCACCCATATATCTAATGTTATTACCAAGGTTAGGGGGTCATAAGTTTTAAAATTTAACCAGAGTGATGATATGTATTGGTCTTAGTGTCTTTTATTATGACAAAAAATTCAGCTTGTTCTTTCGTCAAAACATAACTAGTTTCTTACAATCAAAACGTAAGAATGCAAAGATTACTGACAAAGGGTTAGTCTATGCAAATACATGACATTTTCTAACAACCAAAATTGGTGGTAGAGCAGACAGTGAAGAAGATTATCTCAGAGTACAGAGTGGCAGATGGAGTTTAATTTAGGGCTGGACTTACTTATACACTTAATGGTATGGTCCTGGGAACTGATGCCTAACAAAGAGATCTTGGGGTGCAGGTTCATAGTTACTTGAAGGTGAAGTCGCAGGTAGACAGGGCGGTGAAGAAGGCATTTGATACACTTGCATTGGTCAGTGCATTGAATATAGGAGTTGGGATGCCATGTTGCAGCTGTACAGGACATTGGTTAGGCCACTTTTGGAATTTTGGTTTCCCTGCTAATAGAGAAGATGGTTAAACTTGAAAGGGTGCATAAAAGATTTACAAGGACGTTGCCGGGACTGGAGGGTTTGAGTTATAGGCAGACGCTGAATAGGCTGGGGCTATTTTCTCTAGAGCATCGGAGGCTGAGGAGGTGATCTTTTGGATGTTTATAAAACCACAAGGGGCATGGATTGGGTGAATAGCCAAGGTCTTTTCCTCAGGGTAGGGGAGTCTAAAACAAGAGGCATAGGTTTAAGGTAAGACGGCAAATATTTAAAATGGACCTGAGGGGCAACATTTTCACACAGAGGCTGGTGCATGTACAGAATGAGCTATCAGAAGAGGTCGTGAAGGCGGGTACAATCACAACATTTAAAAGGCATCTGGATGGATACATTAATTGGAAGGGTCTAGAGGGATATGGGCCAAATGCTGGCAAATGGGACTAGATTAATTTAGGATATCTGGTCAGCATGGACGAATTGGACCACAGGGTCTATTTCCACGCTGTATAACTCTGACTCCAAACTTAATATTGTTTTTCTATTCATTTTTGGGATGTGGGTGTCATTGGCTGGCCAGCATTTTTTGCCCATCCCTAGGTGCCCTTGAGAAGGTCGTGGTGAGCTGCCTTCTTGACCGCTGCAGTCCTCCTGCTGTGGATTGACCCACAATGCTATTAGGGAGGGAATTCCAGGATTTTGACCCAGCGACAGTGAAGGAATGGCAATATATTTCCAAGTCAGGATGCTGAGTGGCTTGGAGGGGAACGTGGAGGTGGTGGTGTTCCCATATGTCTGATGCCCTTGTCCTTCTAGACAGAAGCAGCCATGGGTTTGGGAGATGCTGTCTGAGGATCTCTGGTGAATTTTTGCAGTGCATCTTGTAGATAGTACACACTGCTGTTACTGAGCATCGGTGGTGAAGGGAGTTAATGCTTTTGGATATAGTGTCAATCAAGGGGGCTGCTTTGTCCTGGATGGTGTCAAGCTTCATGAGTGTTGTTGGCAGATGAGGCGTATCTGCATAACATAAATTATGGTCACACTGACCACCTTCCCCCAAGAGAAAATGCAAACAGCAAATGTGATCACGACAGATCCCACAGATTTCTCAGCAACCCTCCCCAGACATTAGTGACATTGTGGGTCACCAAATCACACTAACATTTCATAAAGACAGTACAAATTTTTGCTTTTAAGAACCTGGCTTTGAACTCTCTCAAGAGCTGCTCCATCATAGACTACCTCAATACTGCTCATATTAGGGAAGATTACCTTCATTTCCTGAGAGTACATTCCCTAAAATCTGGAAACGGCACTTACACGTAGTCTGAACTCAAGCTTTTTCCACTGCCCTTAGGTTGGTTTCCTAAGCTCTAATCCTATTCAGTTGCACTAAGCAATTATTGCTTATGGGATTCCTTCATTTTCACTGCTGCACCAAACTAACAATAGCACATGAGATAGTAGGAACTGCAGATGCTGGAGAATCCGAGACAACAAGGTGCAGGGCTGGACGAACACAGCAGGCCAAGCAGCATCATAGGAGCAGAAGGGTTTCTTCCAGGCCCCATTGCTCCCAAAAGTTTTTTGATCCATAGTTAGATTTGGCAAAGTCACCATAGTCCCACAGGACCATAGCACTACTTTCTCATTTGAGAGAGAGAAACAATTGGTGGTGTTTAGCCTGAGGTTCACCATACCTCAGGCAAGGAGAAGAGGCTGAGAAGGAGAGACTTCATGCTAACTTTTGCCAGTGTGGGAACTGAGCTGTTGGCATCACTCTGCATCGCAAGCCAGCCATTCAGCCAATGTAGCTAACTGGCCCCCTGCAACAACTGACTGCTTACCAACTCCTAGAACTTCTTCCTGAATACTGAACCAGTGACCCAAGTCACTGCACAACTTAATTCTTTTCTGCACGGAGCCTGTCTCTGTTACGATCTGTGTTCTCCAATTAACTGTGACCCTGGAACTGTTCTGAGTAGCCCGTACTGAAAACCTTGCCAGAAGCTCTGCCTGTAAAGCGGGACTATTTAATATTTCTAATTTTCTGGAACTATGGCAACATTGGATACTTTATGTCTGGTACCCGACAGATAAATGCCACGTCTACACTGCTCAAACTGTTTCTAGACTCCTAGACTGTAAAAGTATATAAAACTGCCTCAATGTCCCAGACACATCACTCTGGCATCAATTACATTCAGCTTACAGAAAGTGCCATTAAACGGCATGTTTTAGTTTCAACATGTTCTGCTGTTGCCTTTGGATAGCCACTATTCATCATTTTGCCATTCATAAGTCCTCTGGAAAATGTTAGTGACTTTACCCATCTTGTTACCACCCCATTTGATCCTGCACCATCAATCCTTTGGTAATTCACTCTCTCCCATTTTCTATGACAGATGCACCCCACCCTTTGATCTTGCTCCTATCCTTCCCACAGTCACTTGCTTAAAACATTTCATTTTTCATTTCTCCCATCTCTGTTGCTTATTCATCAATCTGAGCCATTAACTCACTCTCTCCCCAGAAGCTCCCCAGACTAGGGGAGAAGGAACGACATCAGGCACCTTGATTGTTCATAACAAATTGCTTTGTACGGATCAAAAACAAA
>NC_063335.1:29548210-29555456 GCF_021869965.1 Rhincodon typus
ACAGGGCCTGCCATATAATCTACACCGTGTTATCTCAGATTCTCCAACATCGGCAGTTCCTACTATCTATATAATCTACCCAACCCTCTCTGCTTCCAGTTTCCACACTACAGAACGGTTTCCCTTCTCTCTATTAATATTGGGGCCCTGAGAACAAATTCTAGTCAATAGATCAATTGTTAGGTAGTTGGCAGCAATGCAAATTTAAAAAAGGATTTTCTCAGGTATGAGAAATATCGTTAACCTTTTTAATTTGGTTATCTGCTGGATATTTCACGTAAGAAAGGATGTTGTTTCAGCGGCGGGAGTCCAGGAGGAAGCGCGAGGGCAGCCTGGGAAGGTGAGCTTTTCAATTATAAAAGTCTTACCTCACGTGACTCCATTTTTGGAGTAAGTGAGGTAATATATTTGGGCGGTTGCTTTACCCGAAACACTACCTAGGTAGTGTCTCCCACCCATCCTCCTCCTCTAACCAAAAAAAAAGGTTCTGAGCGCTGATTTGGTAAGGCCACTAGTTTTTTTTTTATTTGTCTGTTTGGGAATTCAGAACAGTGGGAATGGATGTTAGGGCAGTTGCATGCTCCTCCTGTAGAATGTGGGAGGTAAGGTCACCACTAGTGTCCCCACTGACTTCATCTGCGGGAAGTGCACCCAACACCAGCTCCTCGGAAACCGTGTTAGGGAACTGGAGCTGGAGCTGGATGAACTTCGGATCATTCGGGAGGCTGAGGGGGTAATTGAGAGGAGTTATGGGGAGGTAGTCACACCTCAGGTACAGGAAAAAAGTAGATGGGTTACAGTCAGGGGACGGAAAGGGAACAGGCTGACAGTGCAGGGATCCCCCGTGGCCATTCCCCTCAAAAACAAGTATACCGTTTTGGATACCGTTGGGGGGGACGACTTACCAGGGGTAAGCTATGGGGTACAGGTCTCTGGCACAGAGTCTGTCCCTGTTGCTCAGAAGGAAAGGGGTGAGAGGAGGAGAGCGTTAGTCATTGGGGACTCCATAGTTAGGGGGACAGATAGGAGATTCTGTGGGAACGAGAGAGACTCGCAGTTGGTGTGTTGCCTCCCAGGTGCCAGGGTCCGTGATGTCTCGGATCGTGTTTTCGGGATCCTTAAGGGGGAGGGGGAGCAGCCCCAAGTGGTGGTCCACATAGGCACCAACGACATATGTAGGAAAAGGGATGGGGACGTAAGGCAGAAATTCAAGGAGTTAGGGTGGAAGCTTAGAGCTAGAACAAACAGAGTTGTTATCTCTGGTTTGTTACCCGTGCCACGTGCTAGCGAGGCGAGGAATAGGGAGAGAGAGCAGTTGAACACGTGGCGACAGGGATGGTGCAGGAGGGAGGGATTCAGATACCTGGATAATTGGGGCTCATTCTGGGGTAGGTGGGACCTCTACAAACGGGATGGTCAAACAGGTACCAATATCCTGGGGGGGAAAGTTGCTAATGCTCTTCAGGAGGGTTTAAACTAATTCAACAGGGGAATGGGAACCTGAATTGTAGCTCCAGTGTACAGGAGGTTGAGTGTAGTGAGGTCATAAATAAGGTTTTAAGGTCGCAGGAGTGTACCGGCAGGCAGGAAGGTGGTTTGAAGTGTGTCTACTTCAATGCCAGGAGCATCTGGAATAAGGTGGGTGAACTTACAGCATGGGTTGGTACCTGGGACTTCGATGTTGTGGCCATTTCGGAGACATGGATAGAGCAGGGACAGGAATGGTTGTTGCAGGTTCTGGGGTTTAGATGTTTCAGTAAGATCAGGGAAGGTGGTAAAAGAGGGGGAGGTGTGGCATTGTTAGTCAAGGACAGTATTACGGTGGCAGAAAGGACGTTTGATGACAACTCGTCTACTGAGGTAGTATGGGCTGAGGTTAGAACCAGGAAAGGAGAGGTCAACCTGTTGGGAGTTTTCTATAGGCCTCCGAAAAGTTCCAGAGATGTAGAGGAAAAGATTGCAAAGATGATTCTGGATAGGAGCGAAAGTAACAGGGTAGTTGTTATGGGGGACTTTAACTTTCCAAATATTGACTGCAAATGCTATAGTTCGAGTACTTCAGATGGGTCAGTTTTTGTCCAATGTGTGCAGGAGGGTTTCCTGACACAGTATGTTGATAGGCCAACAAGAGGCGAGGCCACGTTGGATTTGATACTGGGTAATGAACCAGGCCAGGTGTTAGATTTGGAGGTAGGTGAGCACTTTGGCGATAGTGACCACAATTCGGTTACGTTTACTTTAGCGATGGAAAGGGATCGGTATATACCGCAGGGCAAGAGTTATAGCTGGGGGAAAGGCAATTATGAGGCGATGAGGCAAGATTTAGGATGCATAGGATGGAGGAGGAAACTGCAGGGGCTGGGCACAATTGAAATGTGGAGCTTGTTCAAGGAACAGCTACTGCGTGTCCTTGAGAAGTATCTACCTGTCAGGCAGGGAGGAAGTGGTCGAGCGAGGGAACCGTGGTTTACTAAAGAAGTTGAATCTCTTGTCAAGAGGAAGAAGGAGGCTTATGTAGAGATGAGGCGTGAAGGCTCAGTTAGGGCGCTTGAGAGTTACAAGTTAGCCAGGAAGGACCTAAAGAGAGAGCTAAGAAGAGCCAGGAGGGGACATGAGAAGTCTTTAGCAGGTAGGATCAAGGAAAACCCTAAAGCTTTCTATAGGTATGTCAGGAATAAAAGAATGACTAGAGTAAGATTGGGGCCGGTCAAGGACAGTAGTGGGAAGTTGTGCGTGGAGTCCGAAGAGATAGGAGAGGTGCTAAATGAATATTTTTCGTCAGTATTCACACAAGAAAAAGACAATGTAGTCGAGGAGAATACTGAGATACAGTCTATTAGACTAGATGGGATTGAGGTTCATAAGGAGGAGGTGTTAGCAATTCTGGAAGGTGAGAAAATAGATAAGTCCCCTGGGCCGGATGGGATTTATCCTAGGATTCTCTGGGAAGCTAGAGGGGAGATTGCAGAGCCTTTGGCTTTGATCTTTATGTCGTCATTGTCTTCAGGAATAGTGCCAGAAGACTGGAGACTAGCAAATGTTGTCCCCTTGTTCAAGAAGGGGAGTAGGGACAACCCTGGTAATTATAGACCAGTGAGCCTTACTTCGGTTGTGGGTAAAGTGTTGGAAAGGATTATAAGAGATAGGATTTATAATCATCTAGAAAGGAATAATTTGATTGTGAAGGGTAGGTCGTACCTCACAAACCTTATTGAGTTCTTCGAGAAGGTGACCAAACAGGTGGATGAGGGTAAAGTGGTTGATGTGGTGTATATGGATTTCAGTAAAGCATTTGATAAGGTTCCCCATTGTAGGCTATTGCAGAAAATACGGAGGCACGGGATTGAGGGTGATTTAGCGGTTTGGATCAGAAATTGGCTAGCTGTAAGAAGACAGAGGGTGGTGGTTGATGGGAAATGTTCATCCTGGAGTTCAGTTACTAGTGGTGTACCTCAAGGATCTGTTTTGGGGCCACTGCTGTTTGTCATTTTTATAAATGACCTGGATGAGGGCGTAGAAGGATGGGTTAGTAAATTTGCGGATGACACCAAAGTTGGAGGAGTTGTGGATAGTGCGGAAGGATGTTGCAGGTTACAGAGGGACATAGATAAGCTGCAGAGCTGGGCTGAGAGGTGGCAAATGGAGTTTAATGCGGAAAAGTGTGAGGCGATTCACTTTGGAAGGAGTAACAGGAATACAGAGTACTGGGCTAATGGTAAGATTCTTGGTAGTGTGGATGAGCAGAAAGATCTCGGTGTCCATGTGCATAGATCACTGAAAGTTGCCACCCAGGTTGATAGCGTTGTTAAGAAGGCGTACAGTATGTTGGGTTTTATTGGTAGAGGGATTGAGTTTCGGAGCCATGAGGTCATGTTGCAGCTGTACAAAACTCTGGTGCGGCCGCACTTGGAGTATTGCGTACAGTTCTGGTCACCGCATTATAGGAAGGATGTGGAAGCATTGGAAAGGGTGCAGAGGAGATTTACCAGGATGTTGCCTGGTATGGAGGGAAGGTCTTATGAGGAAAGGCTGAGGGTTTTGAGGCTGTTTTCGTTAGAGAGAAGAAGGTTAAGAGGTGACTTGATAGAGACATACAAGATGATCAGAGGATTAGATAGGGTGGACAGTGGGAGCCTTTTTCCTCGGATGGTGATGGCTAGCACGAGGGGACATAGCTTTAAATTGAGGGGTGATAGATATAGGACAGATGTCAGAGGTAGGTTCTTTACTCAGAGAGTAGTAAGGGCGTGGAATGCCCTGCCTGCAAAAATAGTAGACTCCAACTTTAAGGGCATTTAAATGGTCATTGGATAAACAGATGATGATAATGGAATAGTTTAGGTTAGATGGGCTTCAGATTGGTTTCACAGGTCGGCGCAACATCGAGGGCCGAACGACCTGTAATGCGCTGTAACGTTCTATGTTCTATGAATTCCTGAATGACAAAAATCCAGTGTAACCATCAAGCTTTATGATGTTAACAAGTATTGAAAAATAGTGTAAACTCTGAAATTGCATTGTACTTTTGGAACAAATGATTAAACAAGGTTTGAAAACAAAATTTCAGCCAATCATAACCCTAAACAAAAACCCTAAACAGGACAAGCAAATTAATTCTCGAAACAATGAAGTGATTACAGTTGTCTGAAATATGAAAACATCTCAAATATTTGCCAGGACACCATTTTATAAATTTGATAATACTCCAAGGGTTCAACAATTTGCCTAATGCACAATGAAACAATTCACAACACAATACTTAAAAATTCCATCTCAAAGGTTTATATTCTCAACACAAGTCAACAAGTTTATGCCAGTTTCAGAAAGGAAACACAGCAGTAAATATTATTTCATACCTCATGCCAGGAGGTCCCAAGGTAGTTCCCATCTGTGTGAGCCACCGTGATAAGTGTTTTGATGGTATCTATGTTCTTCTGCTTCATTTCAGTAATGCCAGAACTGGCCGTTAATAAAGTAAATCGTGCAAGGGCCTGCACATAGGCATCTCTTTCAAGCTGTTAACATAATTGTTGTAATTAAAGTCATTTAAAATGCAATAAAAGATACAATAATATTTTATTGCATGGCACCAAATGTTCATAGCTTGTTAATGGTGTTCACCATCCCATGGGAAAAGAAATTTAAAAAAAAACACACAGCTCCTGGTCCCCTAAATTAAGACTGTCTCTCTGTACAGAAAGAGAACGATGCTTTCTTGTCAGATGAACATTATCTAGATAATGGCTCACTGAGTTTGATAAAGCACCAAACCGACTGTTTTGATTCATAGCATAGTCAGTATTTGTTTTTAAATCAGAGATTTGAACATTCTTCATCCTGAAAATACTGGTATTTAATATGAACACACTGTTACCGATTAGATCAAGTTATTTGGAAAGCCTGCAATAAATCTTCTAACCCCAAAACAAACCAAAAGTTAATGTAAAGCATATATAATTTATTCAAGTTTCTTTATATTTGACACAATCACATCCAGATGACAATGTTTTAAGGCAGTGTTGAGCAACTTCAGAAATTAAAGTGATACATTATTCCAGAAAATACCATATACAAGAACACAAATTCTGCCCATCAACAAATGTGGGCATGCCGTGACATACTCAGAACAAATATACTTCATACAGGTGACTTTTTTTAAAAGCTGAACATGAGTACATGATGTCCTCACGAATAGTCAGGGTTGTGATCCTGAAAATTGTGACTTTGAGTGGAAAAGGCTTTAAATAAAGCATTGATTTCCATAGGAAGCAATTAACTGTAGTTAGGTTCTGCAGAGGCTTCTTTAGCAGAGGAAAAGCAATTAAAACATTATGCCTGTATGTTCAAATTCAAATACAGTACCACCTGTACTTCACGTTCTGGTAAAAGAAAATATGTTTTAAAATATCAAAGAAAATCATATACTATTCTGCAGTACTGTAGTTTGACCAGGCTCCATCTAATGGCACAGGCTGATCAGTGCAGCTGAAGTCCCAATACTACCTGTTTCAGCAGTGTAGTGGTTATCATGTTCGCCTCATACACGAAAGGTCCCCAAGTTTGGTGACACGGTGGCTCAGTGGTTAGCACTGCTGCCTCACAGCGCCAGGGACCTGGGTTTGATTCCACCTTCAGGCGACTGTCTGTGTGGAGTTTCTACATTCTCCCTGTGTCTGCATGGGTTTCCTCTGGGTGCTTTAGTAAGGCTGAAAGGAAGGCAGGGCAACAAGGGACGGGCAATAAATACTGGCTAGCCAGCATCGCACACATCCCATGAATGAATATTTAAAAAAGGCACTTTTCTCATAGCCAGAAAAAGGAATGTGCGTATGTAATACAGACACTGCTATACTGGATGCTAAAACAAAAATGGCAACTCGAAATAAAGAAACAGGTCCCAATGAATAATGTTAAGTGGGGCAATGTTAGAATACGACTACCTGTATGTCTTAACACCAAAAACCTCACTAACATTGTGACATACATTTCTGTCTGGTTCAACTCAAATCCAATCTCTGGAGATTTAGGAAATTGGATAGATTTAGGATAAACCTGCTCTTTCAAATACAACCTATTTCGTTAAATTCTTTTGGACCAAAACAAGCTGGTTTATACAAGGGTGCAGGTATTACCTGAATATTGAAAATGCATGCGGTCCGGATAGCACACCGTATGCCCTCCAGGCAAAGGAAGGCCACTTCTGTATCATCACAATCTTGTAAGCCGACACTGAAAGCTGCCAGAAATGGTGTCCAAGCCAACTATGAAACAGAAATTTTCCTTTTAAAAACTTTCATGAGAAAACAAATAAAGAGTATGGCCTCCAGCTATCACTCCATTGCACTGTTTCCATCACTAAGAGAGTGAGGCATTTACCTTGCAAAGACACTGCAATAAAGTGACTCCTTCTTTATGGTTCTTATTTCACATAAGTTAGAAACTGAACAGTTTGTAACTAATTACTGCTAAATCCCTGGTACAATTGTCTGAGCAAAATAGTTATTTTAAAATAAGATTCCAGTGGTAAATGCCATGCAAAGTGACTGCAGAGAAGATTAAGAGACATAATTCACTTTTTTAAAATGTTACAAAATGGGGAGATAGATGTAGAAAGGTTATGGGAATTAGACAGGCAACTTGACTGGAAAGTAATTAAAACTTGACCCGACATTAGATAACAAGGTGTAGAGCTGGATGAACACAGCAGGCCAAGCAGCATCAGAGGAGCAGGAAAGCTGACATTGAA
>NC_063335.1:29555856-29579616 GCF_021869965.1 Rhincodon typus
TTCAATGTCAGCTTTCCTGCTCCTCTGATGCTGCTTGGCCTGCTGTGTTCATCCAGCTCTACACCTTGTTATCTCAGATTCTCCAGTATCTGCAGTTCCTACTATCTCCGACATTAGATAAGCTTTGATTCTTGCTACACAGAGCTCAATGTATGGAACAGTATCAAAGCAATAGGCATTCACCTTGTATGCATCAAATCCTTTAAGAATGTGCTGAATAAATAACAAACTTGAGGTTGAAAAACAAATTCAGATAATAAAATGCACAATGGGACACAATGGCTCCTGAAGCCAGCCATATGCCAAATTAAAATGAATAAAGTGCACCCGAAGAGATAAAAAATTCCCGAATATTTATCCAATTTGGTTTAGAAAAGGCAGAATTAAGAGCAAGGGAAGCTATTCCAATACCTTTCTTCCAGAGGTTACACGAAATAGCTAGAGACCATAACAGAGTATATAAAATAAAGGGAAGGGGACTTGCTTGCAGATGTGCTTAATTGTTCCATTGCTTTCTCATTTAAGAATAATTTACTTGACAACACCCAAGAAAATTCAAAAGCGTTTTGAAGCCCACCTCAACGCTTCGTGAATTGACAGGAAGATTTGCATATTCAAATGAAATAATGTTTTTAGAATACAAGATATTTTTCAGATTATAAGAAATCTTAACAATTTATAAACTTCTTTTTAATATAGCAGTTTTAGTTGAATTACAAATTGACTAAATACTTGAAGATTACAAGTGATAAGAAACTAAGATGGTTCAGCGCTCAAGGTGAGAGAATTCCATCACTTAAAATTACATGTTCCATTGTTTTCTGAACTTATCAGGGTGTTGTGCTAAATTTAAGTGAAGAGGGCACCCAGTAGAGTGGATATCTTCACATTGCTATGTTCAAGTCATTAAAATTACACAGATTTTTCTTAAGGCTTTTCCCTGGCTGCTTGATGTTCCGTGGTTTCTAAAGCAAAAACAAAAATTTAGAGATAGTGGGAACTGTCGATGCTGGAGAATCTGAGATAACAAGGTGTAGAGCTGGATGAACACAGCAGGCCAAGCAGCATCAGAGGAGCAGGAAAGCTGACGTTTTGGGTCTGGACCCTTCTTCCAGAAAAAACAGAAATTTAA
This sequence comes from Rhincodon typus, assembly GCF_021869965.1. NCBI lineage: Eukaryota > Metazoa > Chordata > Chondrichthyes > Orectolobiformes > Rhincodontidae > Rhincodon > Rhincodon typus. The sequence continues at coordinate 29,556,989 of NC_063335.1, forward strand.
GTGCTCATCTCACTGAGGCAGCTTCAGGCCAATTCACATCACAAACCTTCTCCCAAAACTTTGCTCGCATTTTGACAGCTGCGACAAATTACACCACAGCAGCAGATATAATCCATAACAATCTGAATAAATTAGCAGTACAGGTAGTTCTGCTACAATGTATGTTTCGTTAACGCGAATTGGCTGTACCGTGATTAATGAATAGTGGACACTTTGGATAACGCAAACTTTCTGCTGTACAGGTGTAGTGATTTCCCTATAACATAATTTTCTATTGTGCGAGATCACACAAGGTGGCAAATATCACATTATACGAGAACTACCTGTATTCACAATAAAAGAGCCTATAACATTCTGAACAAAAACTTCAATTCAGCCCATCCCCCAATATTAATAAGATCCAATCTTTAAAAGATTCCATGATTCAGATCTTCGCTAAAATACATTATTTCTTCCTTAGACCATATCCTATCTCTGCAACAGGTTTCCTTGGAATGGATCCATTTAGAGCTTTTTTTACATACACAGACTAACAAATAATTCCCTCCTTTCAGTAGAGGGGGAAATTATCAATAAGTCTGTTGACCAGGATGCTGGGCAAATAAATTGCACAGATGGTGAGTTGGGAAGAGAAGCATAGCTTTAAAAACCATAGATTCATAGAAGAAAGGAAGAAAATGGCAAGGTTTATTCAAGACATTAAAAGATAATCAATACATTTCTACCAGCAACTAATAACTTACTTTAAACATTGGCCTAACATGATCCAAGTGTGTAGCACTGGTAAAAGGTGCCTGCACATGGCTTACAGCCTCCATGAGGGCTTTGGCAGTTTTAGCCATTTGCTCCATCTCTAGGTTATATAAAAGTCTTCTTTGTTTCTCACTGGCTACATCTGTAAGTATTGAAAGGAATAAAAACTTTTACTTACTAAGAAATAATTTTCACGTAATTACTACATTTTCTGATTGGGATTATAGATTATACACTCTTAAAAACAATAACAAGTCTTTTAATTTGGATTTCAAACAAAAATGAAAAGCTTGCGTAGCATATAATAGCATCCTACAATAACACTATGGCCTTCAGTTCATTCTAGAATTTTGTTTTAAAGTATGGACCCGCTTGAGTTTTGCTTTCACTTTTTAGAACTTTTTTCATGGCATGGCGCCATGTTGAGTTCCAATTGCTGTTGTATTGTAGATTGAATGCTAACATTCATATTGAGATTGGTGATGTAACTGCTAAGTTTATTAATAGCTTATTACTGAGAATTAATAGTCAGAATAAATCCTAATTTCACAGAAGTGCAACAATCAAAAAATCCTATTTCATAAACAATGTGGTACACATCATTTTGCAAAGCTGTAAGATACAGTGTGAAGAGAGAAACAACTTGTGAACATGTTGCAATATGTTACGACAGAAGGCAAGATATTGGTAAAGATGTGTCACTTTTACTTTCCCCATTTTCTGCACACCTTTCTATCAAATAACAGCACTTTTCTCAGTATGAGTGAACAAACAGCGGGTAGCAGTGCTTACAATGTAGAACACTCTCTTCATTGACCTGTGTTGCTTTAATTTCAAAATATTTGTTTCTAGGAGACTTAATTCCAACTTGCAAATTCAGACCTTTAGATGCAGAGATCTGGGTAGTTGACATCATTAAGCAATTCCATTGGCATCTTCTCTAGCCTTTGAATTACATAATGACACAAATTTAGTAAAAGTCAGTCTTAGCTGACTGCATTGCAGTTATCAAAGCTGGTGATGAGCCTATTTATATGCTTTCTTTTCGGAGTACCTGCTATCATGCAACTACTTATCAGAGAAAGAATGTAGAAGGAATGCCAATTTTACAAATTACAATTTCCTGATAAATATGCATGGTATAAAGATTCACTTCTGATCCTCTTTCAATAATGATAGCTGTCAGTGACTCTTGTTAAAATATGACTAACAGATGTGAACATACTTGCACAGTGGGGAAGGTGGATGTTTGATCCATAGTAGTCAAGACACCACCAATTGCAAGGTCCCCTCTAAGCCACTCACCATCCTGACTAGGTAGTGTACTGCCCATCCCGAAACTCTCTCCTTAATGACATTGTGAACTTACGTACACTAAATGTACTGCAGTGGTTCAAGAAGGCAGCCCCACCAGCACTTTTAAAAGGTAAGTAAGGACAGTCAATAAATGCTGGCCCAGCCCAGTAAGGTCCACATCCCAAGAATGAATAAACATTAAAAAAAAACCTATTTTTCTTTATTTGTTCAGCCTCTACAAAATATTACTCAGATGTCAGCACATTAAAACCTACTACAAAAAACAAAACATACAAAACTGCATTTCAATAGAAGGAAATGAAGTGATGGATCATACTTCAGCAACTGGCTGGTACCATTCTCACCTGGTTCCTTTTCTTAGCTAGCTAAGCCAGAATATCTCTTGCACTGGCTTCGCCACCTGCTCTTGCACTGTTACCTCTGGTGTCCCCCAAATATCTATCCTTGGTCTTCTCCTATTTCTCATCTACATGCTGTTCTTAGACCACATCATCTGAAAGCACAGCATTAATTTTCACATGTATGTTCATGATTCTACCATCTCCCTTGGTTCCTCCATTGTTGCAAAATCATGCACGGAAATTTTCTCCAATTAAACATTGGGAAAACTAAAACCCATTAGCTTCTGTCCTACTCCAAACAATATTGCCTAGTTACTGATGCTATCCCTCTCCCTGCAACTGTCCGAGATTAAATGCGGTGCTGTGTTTAATTTAGAGATAAGACTTCAATATATCTGGAGCCTCAGCAAGATCAAGCACTTAAATTTCCGTAGTATTGCTCGACTTTACCCTGCTTTGATTCATCTTGCCACTGAGAACCTCACTCATGCCACAATATCTGTGTTCATCTAATTCTGGTCTTTTGAGCTTCCCTGAATCTAACTGTTTGACCATTTGTAGTCATGCCTAGATATCAAATTCAGGAATTCACTTCCCTTTCCTCTTTTAGAGACTAGTGAAAATTTAACTTTTTATTCACATTTTAGGTCATCTGGCTGACAATCTTATTTTTTGGCTTGGGTATAAAATGTTAGTTTATAAATCTCTCCACAAAGGCATTGGGATATTTTATTAAGGTAAAAGTAGGTTTCTGTGGCTTTTGGTTTCTCAGACAAGAGAAACTCAAACAACTCTGGCAAGAACCGTTAACATGAAATGACAACAGCCGTGTCCACTGTGATCCTAATGAATTGCTTTAGTAGTCTTCATGCTACAATAAGGAAAGCAAAGAATATATACATGCATTAAGACTTAAATATCACACGAATTCTGTTTTAGAAGGTTTTGGCATCAACTGAGAGACTATGTGAAATCCTTCCTGGAGGTCAACGGCCAAATAAAGAGTCTAACCTTTTAAAGCATCTTCCTTGAATGTCAATACGTTTTTTCACAAATCAGATAACTTAGCACTGAATAGAGTTTGCCAAGATGACTTTCCTAGTACAATTTGGATTAGTGACATGATCATCACTAATTCATTTGATTTAAACATGGACAAAAAAAATTGCAAACTGGTACCCATTCATTAGACAATTCTTATATTGTTTATTTTTCAAACAGATCTCCACTACCTGTCAAAATCTTAATCATATTCAGCAGGCAAAGGATTAGGTCCCAGGAAAGCAAACAGTATTCCCTTCAATAGTACGCCACCAGCTTGAGTTGGTTACTTAGCTTTATTACCCTCCAGGTGCAAGCTTGCTTTAGTCTACAAGATGGTGGTCTCAAATGTATTCAGAACAAAATGAATTAATTAACAGCATATACAGAGGTCAATGGCTGTGATCTTATAGCTATTACAAAGACAAGAGTTGAAAGAAGATCAGAACTAGAAACTAAATATTCAGCGGTATGAGATCATTTAAAAAGATAGGCAGGAAGGAAATGGCGGTGAGGTAGCTCTGTTTGTTTGAGATGGAATAAATACAACAGCAAGAAATGACCTTTGAAAGATGCAGATTCCATATTGACGGAAACAAGAAATATCAAGGGGAAAGATGACAATGGTGGGACCGGAAGACAAAGAATAAATCATGAGATAATGAGTGCATGCAAAAAAGGCAGTACATTGATCATGGATAACTTTAATCTCCAAGTCGAGGAGGAAATCTAATTAGCAGAGGTAGCCACGAGGAACAATTGAGTGTATTTAGGGACAGCTTCATAGAACATGATGCTGTGGGTCCAACGAAGGATCAAGTTATTTTAGATTTTATTTTATTCATTCACAGGATGAGGCTTGGCTGACCAGGTATCGTTAATTGCCCAGAGGGCAGATCAGAGTCAACCACACTGCTCTGGAATGACATGTAGGCCAGACCAGGAAAGGCAGTTTCCTTCCCTAAAGGACATTAGTGAACCAGATAGGTTTTTCCGGACAATCAACAATGGGTTCATTGTCATCCATATGTTTTATTGAATTCAATTCCACCATCTGCCATGGCAGGATTCGAACCCGGGTTCCCAGAATTTTATCTGGGTCTCTGGATTAACAGTTCAGCATTAATACCACTAGGCCATTGCCTCCCCAGGTTGATGTGCTAATGTGTAATGAGGTAGATTTAATAAATGACCTGGGTAAAAGATCCCCTAGAAATCAGCGACCATAACATGGTAGAATTTAGCATTCTGGTTGAGAATGAGAAACTTAGACTGGAAACAACTATGCTGCACTTAAGTAAGGGTAATTACTGAGGTAGAGATAGCTTGAGTGAACTGGATGAACAATGGCAGACATTTAAGAAAATAGTTCATGATTAACATCAAAGACACATCCCTGTGAGGAAGGAGGAAAGGATAAACCAACATTGGTTAACCAAGGAAGTTAAGGCTAATATTAAATTGAAAGAAAAATCACACTATGTGGCAAACATTATTGGTAGTCTAGAGTATTGGAAAAGTTTTTTTTTAAAAAATGACAAAAGACTACCAAAAATTGGAGAAAATAAACTTCGTGGTTAAGTTAGCAAATAATAAAAATATATTTAAAAAGGCTCCCTCAGAGATCAAGGCTGAAGATAACATTGGGGCATCAGGAAATGGCAGAGGAGCTGGCATCATTTTTCACTGCAGTAGACACCAATAGCATTTCAGAAATACTAAAGAATCAAGGGCAAAATGGGTAGGGGGGAGGTGGAAGGAAATGAATACAAATAACTATCACTAGAAATAAATGGGGTTAAAGGCTAACTGTTTGCCAGATCTGACTGGGTGCATCCTTGGATATTAAAGGAATTAGCCACTTAGATAGCGGATGCACTGGTAATAATCTTCTAAGAATCCTTAGGTTCTGGACAAGTCCCAGAGAATTGGAAAGCTGTCAATGTAACACTTTTTCAAAAAGGGAGGGAGACTAAAAAGAAGTAACTTTTGTCCAGTTAGCTTAACATTGACCATTTGGTGCATCTATTATAAGCATGCAATAACACAGCATTTAGAAATACATAATACACCAAGTATAATCGGCATGGCTTCATGAAAGGGAAATCATGTCTGACCAATTTATCACAATACTTTGAGGAGCTAACAAGCAGAAAAGATAAAGGGGAATGAGAAAATGTAAAAGACATTTGATGAGGCTGCTTAATAAAAGGCCATGGTTGGGACTAGTATATTAGCATGAATAGAGGATTGGTTAAATAACAGAAGACAGAGTTGGGTAAGGGGCATTTTCAGGATGGCAACCTGTAACTAGTGGAGTGCTACAGGAATTGGTGTTTGGACCACAATTATTTACAATATATATGAATGATTTGGGTAAGGGAGGCAAATGTACTACCATCAGGTTTTTGGATGTCACAAAAGTAGGTGGGAAAGCAAGCAATGATAAGCACACAAAAAATCTACAGAAGCATGTTGGCAGGTTGACTAATTGGCAAATGGAATATAATGTAGGAAATGTGAAGTTATGCACTTTGGCAGGAAGAATGGAGGAACTGGATACTATTTCAATGGAGAAAGACTGTAACTCCCTACTATTACTTTAGTAAAGACACTTTATTGTGAGAATCATTAATAGCAGAATAATTTAGAACCGAGGGTCATTATTTCACTTACTTTGTTTGGAAGACTTGATTGCAAGCTCTTTCGTCTCCTTCATTGAAATTTTCTTTCCTGCTATTTCATCATAGATAGCTGACAGATATTCTTCAGGTAGATCTTTGCTGTCATTGATTCCTCTATTCATCTTAATATACTGGTCTTTTGTCATTTTATTCTTAACCTTTTTTAAGTCAATGAGCAGAAAAGAATAATTCATATAATTTTTTTGAAGTTTTGCTTGCAATATATACCAATCAGGCACAATGTTATCCCTGAATTTATTCTATGATACTGACTCATTTGCAGAAGAGGGAGGCACTATTTCAACAATGAATGCAAGAGTACGAAAAAAAAGACAGAATGGAAGAAAAAGATAAACATAGCCTTATCTGAGAGGGGTTTGGGTGGTGAGTGATGAGATTAATAATTAAGCTTAGCTGCAACATCCTTTGGATCAAATCACAAATGAACATTATTTAAGCTTGCAAGGAAGAGCAATTTGGGGGGATCAAGGGAATCAAACTTGGGAAGTAAATATGTCATAGTATGTGACCTTTCAAAAACACAGGCAAGAAAGGAAGGTGAGGTAACTCCGTTAGAATGAGATGGACTAAGTACAATAGCAATGAATGGACTTAGGTTGGAAGATGTAGAATTCATATTGGTGGAGGTAAGAAATATCTAGGGGAAGACGACAATGATGGGACTACTTGAAGCTAAACAGTTGGCAATGACCTTTGAATCACTTCATAGCATGAACCTGTTTTGCAGTGAGATCAACAAAATAAATTCAGCAAAATAACTGGATTAGCATTATGACAGTGCCACAAAGCATTTTTGTGGCTGCAATGCTCAAAGTTTCAAGTTAATGGAAAATACCTGGGTGGAATTGTTATAATATACATTTCACACCACTCAAATGCTTAACATTGATCACTGCCAACAAGCAGTGCACCATCTATCCTTGAAATGAACTGGCATGAAAATCCATTTAATGACATGGATCCCCAAAGCTACCTAATTCAACATCACCTAACTTTTAAAAAATTACATTTTTTAAGCTATCAGTTATGGTTGGTATATGTATTGAATTGACAGTTAGATACAGATAGTCTTTGAGTTTCATTAATTCAAATAAAACTATTCAAACTTTCCTTCTTGGAAGTCCATCACCCATGCCATTGTGGGTCTACCTACATCAAATGGATTGCAGTAGTTCAAGGAGGCAGCTAACCATCACCTTCTTGAGGGAAACTAGGGATAGGCAATAAATGCTGGCCCAGTCAGTGATAACTATATCCTCTAATAACCAAAAGGAAGCCAATTAATGTTTGATGATTTCCCCTCCTATCTTACATATTTTTCATATGGCACTTCAACACTATAAATTCTCTCTAGTACATCCAGCGAAGTGCAGGAGTTAAACTAAAAACACAAAATTAGCAATCAATATTCACCACTCTTAAATAAAACTCCAAAATAGAAGAAAGGATTAGCGATGACAATGTAATTGATTTATGACGTTAAATGTTTAAACACAAATACCCACATAAATATTTCCATAAGAGATGTATAGCGCAATTATTAAAGAGAAAATAACTATATTCTTCAAAACTTAGATGGTATTAAACTTTCTAATGCTTTAGTAAGTTACAATTTTGAATCATCCCAAAATGCTTTTTAAAAGCTGTCACATTTTCTTATCTATATGAGCTTACCTGTGAGCTGTGAAGATCTGTTGTCAGCATTATGATAGAATATGCCAAAACATATGCTGTATCTGCACTGGCAAAAAGTGTTTGCCTGGGGAGAGAAAAGCAACAAGAAAATCAGTTGTACCAAATCAATTGTACTTATGATTTGATGAGCAGTCTTACTCAACATAACTAATTTACATGGATGATAAAAACACCTGCTTACCCTTGGTTACATTCCAGATATCTGGCTGCAAATTTTTCCATTAATCGATCAATTTTCTGAGCTTCTCCTGGGAGACGGAAACCCTCCAGAAACATTCGGAGAGCTGAGACAAAATCCTTTGATGAAAAGTCTAACTGGTCCACATAGGCATACATGACCTCCTTATTAAACTTGTCATTATCTCCTACATATTCACCTACTTGTGTCTAAAAAATATGAAAAGTTAAATTAATATTTTGTATACAAGTTCACATCAGTAACTAAAACATTGTTGTGATTTTCACCAGTGCATTTCTCATGAGAAGTTCTCTTTTTTACCATACTTCTCTAATACTGTCTCCACGTTATCTCTGAATACGTATCTTTCACTAGGTTTTCTCCTAACTCACCTCATTGCCTGTCTGAAGTTATCTCAGTGCTGTTCCCATTAAACCACTGGTCATCCAATGTCTTATCCTGATGACCTCCATTAGCAGACGTTGCTGATGGCACTCAATTCTTTAAATCTGCTGTCACCATCACTCAACTCAAAAACAATCCTCAATCCTAGCATTCCTACCAACCACTGTCCAGTCTCAAACCTCTCTTTTCTCTTCAAAGTGATGTGTCATCACCTGTCAAACCCATTCTCACCTTACCTGTAACTGCAGTTTTGAATCCCTCCAAATTGGATTTCCACCCTGCCACAGGACTGAAATAGCTCCTGGTAGACTCAGAAATAACTGTCTTTTTGGAACCATTTGACCACATTATCTTTCTCAAAAATGTCAGTAAACAGATTGAACAGTTCTTTCTTATCCATTTAATAGGAGACTGAGAATCACAAGCAAGAAACTCTTTCGGCTGCCACATTGTTACCATTGGTGTCCTATAAGGATTTATCCTTGATCGCTTCCTCTATCATTTGTATGCTGCCCTTTGATAAAACCTTTCACAAGATAATATTGTCTAAATCTCCCAATCTTTCCTCTCAGTCCCACTATCCTAGGAATTAGGCTGGTGAACCTCTGTTGCACTCCAGCATATACTTTGTTAGGTAAGGGAGCCAAAACTGCAGTCTCACCAACGTTCTACTCAACAACTAAACAAAGACATTTTCATAAATACACTTAAAACGTCTTGTTATAAAAACCAGCATATCAATTGCAGTTGCAACGTGTAATTGGAAAGCACGCTAACTTTTAGGGACTTACAAAAAGTGGTCATTTCGCTCCCCAAATGCTGCCAGACAGGAGTTTCTCTGATTTTGTATAAGACCATGTCTCCCCCCACACCCCCTTAACACACTCATTATAAAAATACAAATCATGCTAACCTTTAATGACATACAAAAAAGGACACTATTTAGACATCAACACATTCCAATTTCTCACTATTTAAGAAATACTCTATGCCTATGATTTCTCTACCAAAGTAAACAATCTCACATACTCTATGTGCCATTGTTCTTACTCATTCACCCAGTCTCTCTTAAGTCTTCTCATATCCTTCTTTGCATGACCCTCATGAAACACATTCCTACCTAGCTTTGTGTCATCTTCAACATTGCAAATATTGTATTTGATCACCACATCTAAATCATTCATAAAGGCTGTGAACAGCTGGGCCTCAAACACTGATTTTTGTGGTACCCCATCCATCACAGCCTGCCAACCTGCAAATGACCCATTTATTCCAAACATTTTCTATCTGCTAACTAATCCTCACATAACAACAGTATATTACTGCTTACCACACATGCCCTAATTTTGTCTATTACCCTATGAGGGACATGATCAAATTCTTTCTGAAAATCAAAATATGCAAGATCTACTCTCCTAGTATCATCCTTAAAAAAACTTCCACAGGCTTGTCAAACACTACTTTTCCTTCATAAATCTATGTTGAGTGCCCAATTATATAATGAGCTTAAGGACCTCTTCCTGCCCGATCAAAATTCAGGTTTTGTCTTTGTCCGTAATGGACACACATTTGTATGTATTAATCTTTCCCTTTTTACACATCTAAAAAAGCTTTTACAATTTGTTTTAATGATTCTTGCTAGTTAACATTATTTCCACCTCATCAGTTAGTCATTGCCCTTTGCTAACCCTAAAAACTGCCAACTTGTCCCTCATACCTTCATAGTTTCCTTTATTTGGATCTAAGTCCTGCTTCAGAATGAATTACATCATTTTAAAACAACGTAAAGTTCTATTGCATGGTAGTTCCTGTCATGATTCCAGGAAATGATAATATTGGACAAGTCAGATTCAGGAGTGAAACCTGGCTTAGACCGTATGCTTAATTTTGCAACTTGTTTACCATGGTAGTCAGTTACTGAATATATGTGTGAGAGGCTGTCAATATTCTTTTTAACAAAGCCACAGTTGATGATTTTATTACAAGATGAAAAGAAAGACTATTTTACACCATACAAGAACTATAGTCCTATTGCAAATATCAGAAATGATGATTCAATCCTTTTACCTTCAACAACACTAGTGTACAAGATACTCAAACCTCAGTATAGGGATATCCTCATCCTTGCTCAGTTGGTGAAGCAAAATTATGGCTCACTAAAACACAAAGAGCTGCAGATGTTGTAGATTGGAAACAAAAACTAAGTGCTGGAGAAACTCAACATGTCTGGCAGTATCAATGGAAAGAAAAACAGTGAACATTTCACATCCAAACACATTCACTTTGTCTCGCTCTCCTTGGATGTTGCCAGACCTACTGGTTTTCTCCAGCACTTTGTTTTTGTTTAAGACTAATGTCTCCCCTCTTAACATATACATACAGATAGATAAAGTAAACTTAAAGTATTTGGAAAGGCAAGGACTGATTAGGGATAGTCCACATGGCTTTGTGCATGGGAAATCACATCTCACTAACTTGAGTTTTTTGAAGTGGCGACAAAGAAAATTGGTGAAGGCACAGCGGTAGATGTTACTTATATGGACTTCAGCACGGTAGACTGGTTAGTAAGGTTAGATCACATATGATTGAGGGAATAAGCCAACTGGATACAAAATTGGTTTGAAGATAGGAGACAGAGAGTGGAAGTAAGGGAGTGCTTTTTGGACTGGAGGCCTGTGACCAACAGTGTACCACAGGATCGGTATTGTGTCCAGTGCTTTTCGTCATACATATAAATTATATGGATGTGAACAATAGGAGGAACGGTTAGTAAATTTGCAGATGACACCAAAATAGGTAGTGCAGTGGACAGTGAAGAAGAATATCTCAGTACATTGGGACTTTGATCATGTGGGTCAATAAGCCGAGGAGAGTAAGATGGAGTTTAATTTAGATAAATGTGAAGTATTGCATTTGGTAAGGCAGACAAGGGCAGGACTTATACACTTAATGGTAGGGCCCTGGGGAGTGTTGCTGAACAAAACACCTAAGGGTGCAGGTGCATAGTTCCTTGAAATTGGACAGGTAGACAGGTAGGCAGGACTGTGAAGGCGGCATTAGGCATGCTTGCCATCATAGGTCAGTACACTTGACTATAGGAGTTGGGATGTCATGTTGTGGCTGATCAGGACACTGGTGAGGCCACTTTTAGAATATTGCGTACAAATCTGGTCCCTTTCTATTAGAAGGATTTGTTAAGCTTGAGAGTGTGCAGCAAAAATTTACAAGAATGTTCCCGGGACTGGACGGTTCGAGTTATAGGAGAGGCCGAATAGGCTGGGACTTCTTTCCACTGGAGAATTGGACGCTGAGGGGTGACCTTGTAGAGGTTTATAAAATCATGAGGGGCATGGATAGAGTGAACAGCCATGGTCTTTTTCCGAGGGGCGGGGGAGTCCAAACTAGAGGACACAGACTGAAGGTGAGAGGGGAAACATTTAAAAAGGAGGGGCACCTTTTTCGCACAGAGGGTGGTGCATGATAGAATGAGCTGCCAGAGGAAGTGGTGGAAGCAGGTACAATTACAACATTTAAAAGGCATCTGGATGGGGATATGAATCGGAAGGGTTTAGAGGCCGAATGTTAGGAAATGGGGCTAGATCAGATTGGTCTAGTTGGCATGGATGAGTTGGACCAAAGGGTGTATTCTGTACTGCATAAATCTGACTCTATACATGGTTCTCTCCACTTTAGAATCCAAGTTTACAAATAATAAAAAACATGAATAATCATCAAATCGCTCTTCCCTGGTGACATTGCTTAAATTCTGAAAGTCAGAGTTCAAGTTTTTGCAACGGGTGACACTTTCTGCACATGTTCGTCTCGGCTACAGAAAATATTCATGATTACCCCTCCCCCGCTTGCCAGAGGATGGCATTCCATCCAGTCAAGCTGTCTGCCATTCGTTAAGCTTACTTAAGCACTGTTAAGTATAATCTGGAGATCAGAAAATAAAATTACTCACTCTTACTCATCAAATATCTCCTTCTCCTGTGCTGATAAAACAGATACTTAGGAGTTATGTAAATCTTTTTTCAAAGCTAGCTACTTAGACACCCTTAAAAGTAGTGAATGAAACTAATTATTTAACAGACTCTTTCAGTAGATACTCACTGACCGATAGCTTCCAACTTTGCTGTGACGTTACTTGTTGTAATTGCACAGCTACACTGAATCTTTAGACCACCATTGACACAATTTTGTATGAGCTAGCTGGGATTCTTGGTCACCATAAAACTGACCTGTAACTACAAGTGTGCTTTTAGGCTGGAATCTACAGGGCCTGCTCTGCCTAGTGTGGTAGGGAAAAACCACCTGGTGGTCTAATGGGAAGAGGCTTTTGTCTTAAACAAGATATAATTGATGACATGAATGTAATAAGGAACAAGCTACTTTGGCATATTGAATATGTTACAAAGACTGAGGAGAACTAGCTGCTGGCTTTGTCTCCTTCAAGTTCCAGAGCTGTCCTGCTGGTCCCGACCCTCGTTGTGATGACAGTCTTTAGCATTAATTGTTTCAGAACCATTACCTGCCACAACATTACTATTTCTTTTTGACTTATCCTTCCTCACAATTACTAAAAAATTGCATAAGTTTTGAAAGATGAGCAAAAACTCACCAACCAATTATTTAACCGTTGTTGAGTGATGTCACATCTTGGTTTTTCAAGTTGTGGACCAGACTGAATAGTGGATAGCTCTCTCTATCTGTCACATTGTAAGGACCTTCTGAAATTGCACTGTTCTCATCAGTTACTCATTTGAAAACTATTTTTTTGCTACTTTATCATTTTTGTTTTTATGTTGTTTAGACTGAACCTGCCTTACGGCACAGAATTTCCTTACTCACCATATTCCCTAGTTCACACACTGCAGCTCCCTGCACTCAATGATGAGCAGCTGTCTTCAGGCTTGCTTAGTTTGCATGCTTAGTGCAATCATCTGTATTTATACTGGCTCAATTTTTACAATGAATCAGCACTGCTGGCTTTAAAAAAACTAGACTGAACTACCTACCAAATGAACTTACTACAGCTGTTTTGAGTAGGGCACTTTGAAAGAACCTTCACTGCCTATGTCTAGCTCCTCAATATTGTTCGACCTTGCCAGTCTATCTCATCAAATTTCCTGAGATTCCCACCAAACGCTTCAGCCAATTCAACTTGAACTGTGAATCTCAACAACATTTTCGGTTCAGAACATGTATTCCAGGGCCGCCTACGCCTCAATTAAGGCTACAATATAGTGATCTACTCAACAAAAGGGGAAAAAAAAAATCACCCAGCCTGTAACGTCCAAAAAAAGCAACTTAAATCTAATCCAAATACTGCCCCATCAATCTATTCTCACTGATGCCAGCAACAGTGCTATTTATTATGAGGCACTTACGTGCCAATAAGATGCTTGCCAATGCTCAGTTTAACTTTTGCCAGGATGATAGTTCCAGATCCAATTACAAGCCAGATCCAAGCATGGACAAAACAGCTAAATTTGAGGGCTGAGGTCAGTGAGAGTGACTTATTTAACATCAAGACAGGTCCTTGCATTACTACAAACAGTGGAAAGGTTTCCCCAATTCTCATTGACTTTGATTTTAGGGAACATTGGAAGATCACAACCAACATATTTACTATTAGTGCAGCAACTACTTTTACGACCCTTAGGATGCAAGCCATTATGTCCAAGAAATCTGTGAGCCTTTAGTTCCAATAGCTTTTATTTCTCCAGTGTTCATAATTGCTTTGAATTCCTCTCTTCTTTTCACCCCTTTATTTTCATGTATTCAAGAGATTTTTTTAATATTCATTTTTTACAAGGTGGTGCATCCTTCTCATAAAACCTTTCTGATTAGAATATTGTGATGCAGGTTTGTATTATATTATTATTATTTAGAAACTTGGATTCGAAAGTGGAGAAAAATTGATTTTAGCGTTCAGTTCTGTAAAAATAGCCTTTTAGTAATAAAGGTCAGAAAGTAATTTTGAACATTGAAATAAAAACAACTTTTCAAAGAAAACATATGACTGAAGTGACTCAGTTACACAGGAGGCTAAATGGTGAATGTTTGAGAAGTTAAGGTTTTACTAAACACACTAATAGTCAAGGGCTACTAGTAAGCCTTTAAACAGGGAACTGGCCAAATACTTAATGGGAAGATAACTTGTCTTGTTAAGGAGGATGAAAAGACGAATCATGTTTTTCCATTGAAGACCAAGAACAGGTAATAAGAGTTGAAGGGTTTCTTTCTGCACTCAACCATTGTATCCTATTTTTGCTAATCCTTTTGATTCAAAAAAATGTTATACTTGACCACAAGGCTCATTGGAACTTAGGCCAATGACTATGTTAAATTAGCAACTTTAATCCTGTAACTTTTAGTTCACTGCAGGAGATGTGTGCTATCTTCAACTCACTGGAAAGATATATCACAAACAGTGATGGAAAACAGTTTAATGTAAAAGTACAGTTTTTTAAAAATGTCCAATAAATGGGAACACTGCGAAGACACTAAATAGTTTTATCCACTTTTGTGAAAACTGGACTTTTAATCACTTACTGTGTCTAATCGTTCTTCTTGATGTAGAAATTGAGCAATATCATCAGGTGTAGTCCCAAGCATTCCTTGCTCCTGTAGATACTGTAGCCCTCTTTTTGGCTTCTTGTTAAATCTGTATTTTAAAGAAAAAGCTATTTCAATTTCTTAGCACTTAGGTGACTGATTTCTTGATTGTTAAACATTATTTCATGTTATCATTAGATCAAGTAATGATAGATAAGTATGGGGTAACAGAAAGAAAGCACCAATCTCTGGTGTAGACAGTGGTAAAAGGTTTCCACACATATGGCTGAACTGACATTTAGGTGGTTTTAATCCACTCTATGCATGCCATATATCATGGCAATTTCCCATAACCTGCAGAATACACACTGAAGTGCTAAACAGCCTGGGCAAACAGATCTTCAGAATGGTCTGTAAACTGTTAAATAATGTAAGTTTGTATTTAGACCTCCTAGTTTGGAGTGCTTAAAACTAATGAGTTACACAGCTTTACTCTAACTTCAAACAAGATAAAAGGTTAGTTCGGCACACAACCATTGCTAAAAGGTTTCTGAAAGTAAAAAGATCAAAAAACTATTCTTTAAAATACAGATATAATATTTAATGCAAGGGAAAAAGTAGAAGTTAGGTATGAAAATGAGATCATTTCTACAGTCACTGCAGTCATGGCTTGCTTGAAGATTCTTCTCCTGAAATGAAATGGTTAAAAAAGTCAGATTGACTGTGATGACTTCTGTACATTGAATATCTGGAGGTTGCTCCCACAAGTGAAATAAGCAGAAAGATCCGAGAATGAGTGAAGACTTCGTTCTTTTGCTTTGCATTACAGTTTAGCTCTTAGAAGCCTGGTTCAATACAGACTTTTCTTTCATTTACAGGGTGTGGGCATTGCTGGCTGGACCAGTATTTATTGCACAGCCCTAGTTACCCCAAAAGAGGTGGTGGTGAGCTGCCTTAAACCATTCCAGTCCATTTGTTGTAGGTGGATCCACAATGCTGTTAGGAAAGGAGTTCCAGGATTTTGACCCAGTGACACTGAGGAAACAGCGCTATATTTCCAAGTCTAGATGGTGAGTGGCTTGGAGGGGGACTTGCCACATATCTTAGCTGTTGTCCTCAGTAATAGTGGTTGTGGGTTTGCAAGGTGCTGTCAAAGCCAAAATAGATGCCACAATTCTCAAGGAGGAGCAGGAGCAGACAGTTTTGGGTGTATATATGCACCGATCATTGAAGGTGGCAGGATAGATACAGAGATCTAAATAAAACAGCGTTCTTGGCTTGATTAATAGAGGTAGAGTGTACAGGAGCAAGGAGGTGATGTTGAACTTCTACAAGACACTGGTTAGACCTCAGCTGGAGTATTGCAGACAGTTGTGGGTGCCATGTCATTGGCAAGATGCAAATTCTTTGGACAGAGCGCAGAAGTGATTTATGAGAATAGTTCCAGATAGAGAAACTCCAGTTATGAGGAATGACTGAAGAAGTTGGGACTGTTCTCCTTATAAAGAAGAATGCTGGGAGGAGATCTGATAGAGGTTTTCAAAATCATGAGCAGGCAGGACAGACTAGGTATTATGAAGTTGTTTCCATTGTAAAAGAAACAAGAATGAGAGAGGGCATATACTTGAAGTGATGTGCAAATGAAGCAAGGGTGATGTGCAAGAAAACTCCTTCACACAGCAAGTTGCTGGGGTATGGAAATGTACTGCAAAATGGAATTGTGGAGGAGGCGGGTTCAATTGAGGCACTTAAAAGGGCATTGGATTTTTTTGGATAGTAATGGTGTGCAGGGATATGAGGAAAAGGCTGGAAGTGGGCACTAAATAATTCAGCTAATCCAGCATGATGGGTCAAATGGCCTTCTTGTGCTCCTTAATTCAGTGATTCAGCAAAGTTATTGAAGTCTCTTCAATACAGTTCTCCTGATACTTCTGCATAAAATGACTTCTCACAGCCAGATTTTAATGCAGTTCCAAACTTAAAAATGACTGCTATCCTAAAATGTCAAATTATGCTTCATATTAACTTCTGATTTAGGCCAAGTATACTGTACAGATGCCATACCATGGTCCTAAAGATCAGCTAACTTCTTAACTGTCTCACCCAGTAGCTTGATGGCTCTTATTCTGTAAGGATTTTGGTGGGAAAAGATGATTCAGGGAAGCCATCGTCAACGAATTTCTCTTCACTCTTGGAAATGTTTGTTGAATTTCAAAAGGACTCCTGTGATTTCTTCTTGACATAGTTGCCTCAAGACCAGGTGAATTCACTCAAGCAGGTATGAAATTTCTGAAATCCATTTCGCAAGACACCTAGTGTCCTTTTTAAGACTGCTTAGCTTTCTTTTCAAATTAAATAATACCACAAATACTATCTGTGGCACTAGCCAAATTCTGCAACACCAAGGTGCTAACTAGACACTAGTGGCCTCTGGAGTAGAAATTATACCAGCATCAATAGCTATCTTGAAATCCGTCATTGCATTTGATTTCCAGTCATAAGTAGTGCACAGTAGGTTGATAATGACAATGGTCTGAAGAATTTTAGAGCCTGTGTCTAACACCGTTGGGGCCATAAGAAGGGAGTGCAGATGTCATTCCTTTTCAAGAGTGCAGGGAGCCAGCTGGCCAGCTTCATCTAACATCTTCACATGGGAATTTAAAAGTAATGCAAGGAGTATGATTTTTATAGATGCACCATAGACAACATCCTATCAGGATGCATCACAGAGTGGTTTGGCAACTGCTCTTCCCAAGACTGAACGAAACTACAGAGAGTCGTAAACATAGCCCAGTCTATCTCACAAACCAGCCATCTATTGACTCCATCTAGATTTTCCACTGCCTTGGGAAAGCAAGCAACATAATTCGGCACCTCCCACCCAAGAACAGCTTCTTCCCTGTTGTTATCAGATTTTTGAATGGACCTCTCAAATGTTAATTCTGATCTCTCTCTCTGTACCTTCTCTGCAGTTGTAACACTATATTCTGCACTCTGCTACCCTAATGCACTTTGTCTGGTGCGATCTGGATATGCAAAACAACACTTTTCACTGTATCTTAGTACATGAGACAACAATAAATCAATCATACAAAACTTTTTTAAAATTCATTCACAGGATGAGGGTGTTGCTGGCTAGGCCAGCATTTATTGCCCATCCCAGAAGGCAGTTAAGAGTCAACCACATTGCTGTGGGTCTGGAGTCACACGTAGGCCAGACTGGGTACAGATGGAAGTTTCCCTCCCGAAAGGACATTAGTGAACCAGATGGGGTTTTCTGACAATCGGCAATGGTTTCGTGGTTATCACAAGATTCTTAATTCTGTATTTTTATTGAATTCAAATTCCACCATCTGCCTTGGTGAGATTCAAACCCAGGACACCAGAACCATTACCTGTGTCTCTGGGTTAACTGTCCAGTGATAATACAACTAGGAACATTTCTTTAAATCATTAATGCTCCAGTAGCTGATGATGCAATTTATACCACACAAATTATTCAACGGTGAAGCAAATACAAAATGAAAAAACAAATTTTCTTACTCCCTACAAAGTAGCTGGAATTGCTTCAACAAAGTAGATTTATATTAACTTCCAAGTCCATAAACAACACTGTACATACTTCTGTTTTTTGAGGATTCTGACTTACAGCTCAATTCCTTGTTCTATGATTTCTTTCTGCTGCTTCAAAACTTCATATTGTTCTGGGTTGTCTGCACCAGATGTCTGAGTGCTATAGCTGCCAATCCCTGATGATGCTGTGGAATCCAAGGAATTTATGCTCCCATATCGGTTTATTGTGTCAGGGTACTTATTTTCATTGTTGTCTTGCTCTGAAGTCTTTTCTTGGCCTATATTCATACAAGAAATGTTAGAAATCATTTAGTTTAAAAAACACAAGGTTAGGAGAGTTGAATTTATACAAAATGCAGTAGAACACAATACTGATCTATTCTACAGGCTGTGGGCTATTTGGGTTGTTACTGTTGATCAGATTTCTTTTTCAAACAGAAAGGGTCAGGAGTCAGGCACACGAGAGAAGGGAATAACTATGAGAGGGGGGCAGTCAATGCAGAACTGAGAGTGCTGCACTTAAATGCCTGCAGTAAAAGAAACAAGGCAAATGAGCTTGGAGTGCAGATTGAAATTGGCAAATATGCTGTTGTGGGCATCACAGAAACATAGCTGGAAGGGGATCAGGACTGGGAGCTAGATATCAAAAGACGCACATCCTATCGTAAGGTCAGGCAGATGGGCAAAGGAACTACGTTTCCCTCGTCAGTAATAAATGAAATCAATTTGATAGCAATAAGTGATAATAGGATCAGATAGTGTAAAACCTGTATGGGTAGACTTGAGGAACGACAAAGGAAAAAACGACCCCAACAGGAGTTATGAACAAGCCCCCTAGCAATAGTCAGGATGTGGGGCAGAAAGTAAATCAACAGACAGAAAAACCATGTAAGAAAGGCACTATTACAATAATCTTGGGGGACTTCTATATGTAGGTTGGCAGCCGTTACCAAGAAATTTGTGGAATATCTACAAGATGGTTTTTTGGAGCAGCTTGCAGCACAGCCCTCGAGGGAACAGCAATTCTGGATCTGGTGATTTGTCATTAAGCAGACTTGATTAGGTAGGTTAAGGTTGAGTGACCCTTGGGGACAGTGATCACAATATGATAGAATCCACCCTGCAGTCTGAGAGGGAGAAGCTGGAATCGGATGTAACAGTTGAGTAGAGGCAACTACAAAGGGAGGAACTGACCAGAGCTGATTGAAAGGGAAGCCTAGCAGGGAAGATGGTACAGCAGCATTGGCAGATGTTTCTGGTGCTAATTTGAGAAGCACAGCAGTTATTCATCCAAGGAAGAAGAAACATACTAAGGAAGGATGAGGCCACCACAGCTGATGAAAGAAGTCAGTGACAGCATAAGAGCAAAAGAGAATACATCACTGTGTTGAAGACCACTGAGAATCCAGAGAATTCAAAATCTTTAAAAACCAGCAGAGGGCAACTGTAACAGTACATCTGGGGAGGGGGGAGGGGGGATTGGGCCAGACGAGAAGATTAAATAGGAGGATAAGCGAACTAGCAATCTAAAAGAAGATTTCAGGAGTTTTTTCTGAAGACATATAAAAAGCAAGAGAGAGGGGTAAAAGTGTGCATTGGACTGCTGGAAAATGAGACTGGAGAAGTAGTGATGGGGAACAAAGAAATGGCACAGGAATTGAATTGGTACTTTATATCAGTCTTCACAGTGGAAGACATTAATAGCATACCAGAACTTCAAGAGAGTTAGGTGGCAGAACTGAGTATTGTGATCAACACTAATGAGAAGGTGGTGGGGAAGCTGAAAGGCCTTAAGATGGATAAATCACCTGGACTAGATGGATTACACCCCAGAGTTCTGAAGGAGATGGTTGAAGAGATTATAGAGTCATTAGTGGTGATTGTTCAGAAATCAATGGAGCCAGGGAGGGTCCCAGAGGACCGGAAAATGGCTATAAATGCAGAGAGAATTCTGCAAAGCCACAGTATAACTTGTCTATCCTTATACTCAATGCCTCTTCCAATGAAGCCAAGCATGTCATCGGCCATTTTTTACTACCTTATCTACCTGAGCTGCAACCTTCAGTGATCTGTGGACCTGCACACCCAGATCTCGCTGCATATCAATACTCCTAAGCATTCTGCCATTCACTGTATAATTTCCACCTGTACCTGATCTTCCAAAATGCATCATCTCATACTTGTCCAGATTAAACTCCTTTTGCCATTTCTCTGCCCATGCCTCCATCTGATCTACGTCTTGCTGTATCCTCTGATAATCCTCCTCACTATTTGCAACTCCACCAATCTTTGTATCATCTGCACACTTACGAATTAGACCAGTTACATTTTCCTCCAAATCATTTATGTAGATCATGAACAGCAGAGGTCCCAGCACTGTGGAACACCACTCATCACTGTCCTCCATTCTGAAAAGCATCCTGCCACCCTGTCTTATATGACTAAGCCAGTTCTGATTCCATCTTGCCAGCTCACTCCTGATACCATGTGACTTTACCTTTTGTACCAGTCGGCCATGAGGGACCTTGTCAAAGGCTTTATTGAAGTCCATGTGGATAACATTATCCGTTTTTCCCTCAATCATCTTTGTCACTTCCTCTAAAAACTCAATCAATTTAGTGAGGCACGACCTCCCCGCCCAAAACCATGCTACTCATCGTTAATCAGTTTATATGCTTCTAAATGCTTACAGATCTTGTGTCTGAGAACCCTTTTCAATAATTTCCTTACCACTTATGTGAAGCTCACAGGCCTGTAATTTCCTGGATTATCCCTGTTACCCTTTTTAAACAACGGGATAACATCAGCTATTTTCCGGTCCTCTGAGACCTCACCTGTGGCCAAAGAGGATAGAAAGATGTCTGTCAATACTCTGGGATAGATCCTATCAGGACCCGGGGACTAATCTATCTTATTACTTTTTAAGATGTGCAACACCTCTTCCTTTTTAATCGCAATTTGGCTTAGAAAACTGACATTCCCTTCCCTGAAATCATCCTCCACCAATTCCTTCTTTTTGGTGAATACTGATACAAAGTATTCATTTAAGACCTCACCAACTTCTTCTAGGTCCACACATACAGTCTCTCCTGTCCGTGAGTGGGCCAACTCTTTCCCTGGCTACCCTCTTGCCTTTTATATATGTATAAAAAGCCTTGGGATTCTCCATAATTCTACTTGCTAATGACTTAAAATGAGATTGTAGGGTACTTGGAAGTGCATGGTAAAATAGGGCTGAAGCAGCATGACTTGATCAAGGGGAGGTCATGTTAGACAAATCTGTTAGAATTCTTTGAGATGATAACAAGCAAGTTAGACAAAAGAGACCTGTTCATTTGGATTTCACAAGATGCTGCACAAGAGGTTGCTAAATAAAGTTCTGTCAAAGATTGAGGATTGGTTGACAGGCAGAAGGCAGAGAGTGGGATGGCAGTCAGTGACTAGTGGAGTTCCACAGGGGTCAGGGTTGGGACCACAACTATTCACATTATACATTAACAACCTGGGAGGAGAGAAATGGGGACATTGTTGCTAAGTTTGCAACTGACACAAAGATAGGTAAAGGGACAGGTCAGTGCTGAGGAAGTCGGGAGCTCACAGAACGACTTAGACAGGCTGGAGAGTGGTCAAAGAAGTGGCAGATGGAATATGGGACTTTGATAGGAAGAATAGAGGCATAGGCTATTTTTGAAATGGGGAAAGACTAAAAATCTGAAGCACAAAGGGACTTGGGAGTCTTAGTTCAAGATTCTCTCAAGGTTAACGCAAGGTTCAGCTGGCACTTAGGAAGGCAAATGCAATGTTAGCATACAATTTGACAGGACTTGAATACCACAGCAGGGAGTTATTGCTGAGGTTGTACAAGGCTCTGATCAGACTGCATTTGGAATATTTAGAGTAGTTTTAGGCCCTGTATCTGAGGAAGGATGGGCTGGTGTTGGAGGGGGTCCAGAGGAGGTTCACAAGAACAATCCCAGCGACAAAGAGTTTGTCATATGAGGAGCAGTTGAGGGCTCTAGATCCATATCCAATGGAATTTAGAAGGAATGGGGGTGGGGG
>NC_063335.1:29580116-29605116 GCF_021869965.1 Rhincodon typus
CTACTCGACATTAAACAAAACACAATTTATTCAAACACTGTGTGGTTAAAATACAACAAATGAGAAAGGAACTTTGAATAACTTGATAAAAACCGAAAGGTATGCAGATGCTGGAAAACAGAAACAAAAACAGAAATTGTTGGAAAAGTTCAACAGGTCTGGCAGCATCTGTGGTGAGAAATCAGTATTAACATTTCAGGTCCAGTGGCTGCTCCACAGAACAGTTCTGAGGAACAGCCACCGGACCCAAATTGTTAACTCTGATTCTCTCCACAGATGCTGCCAGACCTGCTGAGCTATTCCAGCCATTTCTGTTTTTGTTGGAATAACTTAACTGTGTTGGAAAACATTATAGCATAAGAGATTATTTCACTACTAAGCAGTAATATAGTAATAATCCCAAAAACACACCCTTGGTAAAAGGCAAATTCAGAAAG
This sequence comes from Rhincodon typus, assembly GCF_021869965.1. Taxonomy (NCBI): domain Eukaryota; kingdom Metazoa; phylum Chordata; class Chondrichthyes; order Orectolobiformes; family Rhincodontidae; genus Rhincodon; species Rhincodon typus. The sequence goes on from NC_063335.1 coordinate 29,580,554, forward strand.
CAGAATTGTCTCACATGCAAATAAACATCAGCGGGGATGGTACTGGGCAGAGACAGAATAAACATCAGTGGGGATGGTACTGGGCAGAGATAGAATAAACATCAGCGGGAATGGTACTGGGCAGAGATAGAATAAGAGCAGAGACAGAATAATCATCAGCAGGTACTGGGCAGCAGTGGGGGGAGAAAAATCCAGAGAATACTCAGACAGTGTAGCAACTGGGGGAGATTCACTGCCTTCCAATCCTGCTGAGATCCCAGCAACAACTGCTGAAAAACTAAAAATCCTGGTTCTGTGAGAGCTTGATCACACCCAGCCAGGCTGCTTCTATTGTTCCAACTTCTTTAAAAACTCAAGGCCACACAAGCTTTACTCTCTTGGTTTTGGTAGACTGCTTGTCATCTCTGCCTTAAAACGTGTCTTCAAAAAAAAAGGATAAAATAACCTCCTTAAATCCACAGCAGTGTCAGAGTCGATCTGCCTTATTTAAAATTTAAACATAGCTTGTCAGTTAACTGTTAGTCATCATCTAACTGTTTCTGTCTTCATTGCGATGCTTCTATCAATCAGAGTCCACTTGGCAAACAATCAGCATTCTCCTTTCATACAGATCAATGCTATTTTCCCTTTTATATTGGTATTTCTTGTGCATTATCCTATTGAGTGAAAGACAAAATGTGTAGTTTTTCAGCAGTACCGAAATCACTAAAAAGTTGAAACGCTCATAAAGTAAACTGAGGAGCTTCAAAATTTAAGACATTTGTATTAACTATATTTGTAAGTCTGGAAGTCTGGAATTCCGTTAGCTTACACTTTTGGGGGTGATTTAGACCTTGTTTCAGTGATTACTTCCAAATGGAGCACAGATATGTTCTTTATTATAAATTACCAAAATGAATGAGTTAAAATGCTGAATATAGTTAGTATAATTTTTCATTGTAATTGCAAGTTTAAGAAGACGAACTTTGTACAGTAAATAACGAAAATAGACACAAAGGTAAGATATAATGACTTCTTTTGTTGTCATAAGAAATTTGAAACAAGCGCCCGTGCTAAATTTTGGTAAAATGAATTAGAACTTCTGACCATTTGAGCCACTGTTTATGCCCTGTCTGAACCTCCTCCCAGTCAACTGACCACTTCCCACCTTGCCTTCAAGATACAGTCTTCCCCATGCTTTATGTTATACATCCAGTCTCCTGTACAATATGTCAAATATGAAACAACACCAAATGTTTTCACAAAACATCAATATGCTTAACAAAAACAAAGTTGGTGGAAAAGCTCAGCAGGCCTGGCAGCATCTGTGAAGGAGAAAACAGAATTAACGTTTCGGGTCCGGTGACCCTTCATCAGAACTGAGATCTGAGGAAGGGTCACCGAACCTGAGTTAGTTGAGGAAGTGTTCACGGACCCGAAACGTTAACTCTGTTTTCTCCTTCACAGATGCTGCCAGACCTGCTGAGCTTTTCCACCAACTTTGTTTTTGTTCCTGATTTACAGCATCCGCAGTTCTTTTGGTTTTTATCAGTAGACTTAATATTGGAGCTGGAAAAGAAACTCATGTAATCGATGTGTATATGAGTGAAACTGGAAAGTTCTGGAAGGACTCCACAGCTCAAGAAGCTTCTGTAGAGGAAGAATTACAATTCGTGTCAAATGGCCTTCCATCAGAACTTTTCTTTTGTATGCCATATCCAAGTATCAGCAAGGCTGGGTATTCTTTTGCATACATGGCAATAAATATTAATTTCAATAGAGAACTGTTTTTACATTATAAACCTTAAAGAAAAGTGCTTCTTTTATAACACAGCTGGAATTTTGTGTACAAAACTGATAAATCACAAAATCTATTTTTAGAAGTTTTTAAAAAAAATGGCATGTGAAAACTTTGTGCACAGTGTTCCCCAGACTTTGTTTTTCAAGATATTTATTAATTAAATATAATTGTGAAACTATGGAGTAGAAAATATTTGTGAAACAAATAGTATGATACTGTACTTTTTGTGTTTGTAGGAATGTGGAACCACTCCAGGAGGTGGTTCCAATGCCAAGTTCTCTCACATTCTGCAGAAGGATGCTTTTCTGGTCTTTCGATCATTATGCAAACTTTCCATGAAGCCACTTTCTGATGGTCCTCCTGATCCAAAGTAAGTTAGGCTTGTGAAAGTGCTAAGCCAGAATGTAAGATTTTGAAATTGAAAACAATTGAAATGTATCCTTAAAAATAAGTTTTAAGTTTTATTTAGATCAAGTGATCCTTAAAATATATTTCTTTTTCAGTTGGTTACCTGTGTTGCATTTCAGATTCAGAAGTAACGACTCCTACAAATTTAGAAAATTGATAAATAGAATCACCAACACTTTTTGGTAGTAATGCATTGGGTACCTAAGCTCAGCTACAGTGTAATGCCTTTTTGTAAGATGTCAATCTCATTTTCTCAGATTCTTTGTGAGATCCTATACCCTTCTTGATTTTTTTCACATGAATGCAGTCATTATGATTGCTCTGTCATGAGGTGATGGACTAGTGGTATTATGACTAGACTATTAACATTGGGGAATGACAGGTCATGTTCCGGATCCGGGTTCAAATCCCACCATGGCAGATAGTGTAATTTGAATTAAAAATGAAAAGTCCAGAACCAAGAGGCTAATGATAACCAAGAAGGTGTTGAAAAACTGCTATCTGGCTCACTAACGTCCTTGAGGGAAGGAAATTGCCATCCTCACTTGGTCTGGCCAGCATGACAGCAGATGTAGAGGAAGGTGGTGGACTCTTAATTGCCTAGAGACACCTAGCCTGTGGCACCCACATTCCATGAATGAATAAAAAAGAATTAGAATATGTAGAGTATCCATTCGTTATTACTGTTACTATTTCAAATTTGCATAAAAAGGAATGTAAACAAATTTGGCATATTTAGCCAGTGCTTCCACAATAATTCTTCTGTTACCCAATAAGTAGAAGTTGAAAGGTGAATCCTTTATTTTGTTTAGCCACAGTAGAAGAAAACACAAATTCTGGAAATAATAGGAATCACCAGTCTAGCAAGACTGAGGAACCTGAAGAAACCAGCATAAGTAACAAGGAAAAGTCTGAAAAAATTAATGGTACGAAGTCGTGGCAGATTCACAGCCTGATGGCCTGTATACTGTAGAGATAGTGAATGCATTGGTTTTTGATTATCTAGATTCTGTTTGTATCTAGAAATCACCAAGAATTAGAAGGTAGCAGACATAACCGCAGACTTTCTTTTAAAAAAAAAAGTGAAAGTGAAAATGGAGAACTGCACACCAGTCAGCCTATCATTACTCGTAGACAAAATGCTAGATTCTATTATTAGGGACGTAGTAAATTAATGCATTGAGGAAGCAGAAGGAAGAAGGGTCCCGGGACTAAAAATGTTGCTTTCGGCTTTCTCTCCACATGCTGATTTTCTGCAGTAATTTCTGGTTTTGTTTAAGATGAACAGTTACGGCTTATGAAAGAGAAATTGTTTTTGACAAATCTGTTAGAGAGTTTTGGATACTTCCAGAAGGATAGAAAAGTAGCAACTGGCAGGTGCTGTGTATTTGAATTAAAGAAAAGGTGTCACATATGCAGAATTAGGATTTGTGGAATTGGGGCTCATATATTAACTTGGACTGAAGAATGGTTCGTGGACAAGAAACATGTAGCAATACCACAAATGGGCAAGTGTGAAGTACCCACGTTAGCAGGAAAATTAAAAAGTAGAATACCTTTTGAATGTGGAACACTGGAGGATTTTGAATTTGGAGGTGTCTTTGTAAATGAATGATGGAAAACTAACAGGTAAGAGCAGCAAGCAATTCAGAAGGTAAATGGTATGTTAGCTTTTATCATAATAATCTTGGAATATAAGAGTGAAGAAGTCTTAGTGTGGTTATACAGGGCATTGGTGAGACCACACCGGAGAAATGTGCGCATTTTTGGTCTCTTCATCTGATGCAGGGCATAATTGTCCTTTAAGTAATGTGATACATGAGATTGTCCTGAGAGGAGAGATTGAACAAACTATGGCTGTACAGGTTGTACCTCTCTAATCCCGCAGCCTTTGAGTGGCCTTTGCTGGGCCATTGAAGGTTAAGTCTCTTTAATGCACAAGCACTTCAAAACTATAGATCTCATCTTGACATAGCAAGCACATGCCAAATGAATGAATTATTTTTCCAGTTTGACCCCAAAATAGGATTTAGGATATCCAAACCGGAGAGAGTTTTTTTAAAAAAGTAATATTACTAAAGACCAATGCCGAACCGTTGCAAGGAATACTGAAGGTCCTCTGTGGGTGGTGGATCACAGAGATTGATGGACCAGAGAGTTCCAAATTAGGGTGGTACAACCTGTATTCTGCAAAGTTGAGAGATGGTCTCATTGAAAGTTGTAACATACTTAATGGGTTTACAAAGTAGATGCTGAGAAAATGATTTCCCTGGCTGGGTAAACTGGAGCAAGTGTTTACAGTCTAAAATGCAGGAATATCCATTTATGGTGAAGATGAGAAATTTCTGAACTCAATGGATTGCACCTTTTAAGAAATCTGTACTTAAGAAAACTGTGGACTTCCAGTTGTTTTGTATGTACAAGACAGTGAATAGCTCTTGTAATGCTTAAAATTAAAGTCAGTTGGAATTAGGAGAAAGCTCGCAACTGGTTGAAGTCATGCCCACTGCAATAGCTGAAGAGAGATCACCATTGCTTTTTCAAGGGCAGTTGCTGGTAACCAATAAATATTGGAAGCAGCACTCACATCAGATGAAGGAATAAAACAAAGAATAAATTCAATGTCAAAGCAGTTAGAAAAAGTGAAAAATGGGGGAAGAAGGTTAGGCTCAAAAACAATTAACGGCGACAAAAATTAGTTTTAAAATGCTTTTTATGAAAAAAAAATCAGCATTTTAATGCTGGAAGGATCACGTTTATGGAAAATAATTCCAATGTCATAGTTTCCATGTGAATGAAGGGTACTGAACTAGAAAAGGCAAACTTCATCAGTTTGTGGTAAGGTTATTTTGTATTTTATTAATTCATTCACAGGATAAAGGCGTCACTGTCTGAGCCAGAATTTATTGCCCAACCCTAGTTCCCATGAGAAACTGGTTGTGAGCTGTCTTGAACCACAGCAGTCCATTTGCTGCAGGCAGACCCAGAATGCCTTTCAGGAGTAAGTTACAGGATTTTGACTCAGCAACACTAAAGGAACAGCAGTAGTTTTTTAGGTCAGGATGGTGTCTGACTTGTATCTGCTGTCCTTGTCCTTCTAGATGATGACAATTGAGAGTTTTGGAGGTGTGCTGTCTAAGCAGCATTGGTGAATTTCTGCAGTGCATCTTGTAGATGGTGCACGTGGCTCTGAGTGTCTGAGGTGGATGGAGTGGATGTTTGAGGATGGTGGTGCCAGTCAAATGGGCTGTTTTGTCCTGGATGGTGTCTGTCTTTCTTGAGTCTTGTTGAGGCTGCATTCATCCAGGCAAGTGGAGAGTATTCCACTACATTGCTGAAATGTCCCTTGTTGACAAGTTTTGGGAAGTCAAGGGAGTTACATCCTGCTGGATTCTAGCCTCTGTCCTGTTTTTGTAACCATAGTATTAATATGAGGTTGTTGACTTGCTCGCTGAGCTGGCTTGTTTTCGTTCAGACATTTCATCACCACGCCAGGTAACTTCATCAGTGAGGCCTCCGATGAAATGATGCTGTTCTACTCTGCTTGGAATTTATGCTGTCCGGTCCGTTAGGGTGAGTAGTGTCATTTCCGGCTTTGTTCTGTATGGGTTTGTATATGGGGTCCAATTCTATATATTTGTTGATTGCATTATGGGTTGAGAACCATGCCTGTAGGAATTCCCGTGCGTGTCTATGTTTGGCTTGGGCTACTATGGTTACATTGTACCAGTTAAACTAATTACCTTCATTATCTGAGTGTACTGGTATTAAGGAAAGTTTGTTGTGTCGTTTTGCTGCTAAGTTGATGTTCATGTATTCTTATGGCTAGTTTCCTGTCTCTGATGTTATACTTGTGGCAGTCGTTGCATGGTATATTGTAAACTACGTTGGTTCTGCATGTTGTGGGAATGGAGTCTTTAATCCTTGTGTTTGTCATAGAGAAACACTGGCCACATTACTAGAGGAAGAAGGAATGCAGACCAGCAGCTCCATCAGCAATGACAACATACTCAAACTACTAGACTTGTGCCTCACCATGCACTTTTTCTTTACTGATCAAGTATACAGATCAATGGCACACCCATGGGGTCACCTGTCTCCGGACTCATCGCAGAGGTAGTCATGCAAAGACTAGAACACACTACCCTCCCCCTCATTCAACATAAAGTCTGGATTCGGTACATGGATGACACATTTGTCATTATTAAACGCATCAAACTAGAAGAGACCCACCACCTCATCAACAATATATTCACCGGGATTAGATTCACAAGAGAAGAAAACAACAATCAGCTTCTGTTTCTGGACGTCAGATCTGAATGTATGACCAACGGGGAGTTCCAAACTTCGGTGTACAGAAAAGCAAATCTTGACTGACCACATCCTCAACTTCCACAGCAACCACCCCAATGTCCACAAACAAAGCTGTATTAGGACACTATTTAAATGGGCCACCACTCACTGCAACACGCCAGAACTACGCAGGAAAGAGGAAAAGCACCTATATAAAATCTTCACAATGAACGGATATCCCCGCAACTTCATCCGCAGGTGCCTACTAAATAGACAACAATGAGTACACAGTACGCCCTAACACAATGGCCACACGACCCTAATCAAAAACATAGCAGAACTGGCAATGAGACTGCTATGACCACCAGGAATAATGGTGGCACACAAGCCCAAAGTCACTATACGACAAACACTCATAAGGATTAAAGACCCCATTCCCACAACATGCAGAACCAAAGTAGTTTACAAAATGCCATGCAACGACTGCCACAAGCATAACATCGGGACAGACAGGAAGGAAACTAGCCGTCAGAATGCACGAACATCACCTAGCAGCAAAACGACACAACGAACTCTCCTGACTACCGGTACACTCGGACAATGAAGGCCAGTTTAACTGGGACAACGTGGCCCAAGCCAAACAAAGACATGCAAGGGGATTCCTAGAGGCATGATTCTCAACCCATAATGCAATCAACAAACATGGAGAATTGGACCCCACATACAAACCCATACAGAACAAAACTGGAAATGACATTCCTCACCAAAGCGGACCAGCCAGTATGAAGTCCAAGTGGAGTAGAATAACATTGCTTCATCGGAGGTCTCACTGTTGATGTCACCTAGCATGGTGATGAAATATCTGAACGAAAACAAGCCAGCTCAGCAAGCAAGTTAACAACCTCACCCACACCCCGAGCTACAAGTCTTTGTTAAAATCTTATAGTATTAATGTGACTAGTCCAGTTCAGTTTCTTATCAATAGTAACCCCCAGGCTGTTAATAGTGGAAGATTCAGAGACTGTAATGGCATTGAATGTCAACAGGCGATGGTTAGATTCTGTCGTGTTGGAGATGGTCATTGCTTGATACTTGTATCGATAGTGTCAGTAATAAACTTCATGTTTAGTAACTTTAAATAGAGAGACAGCTGGTGAAATGTTACTTTTGTGCAGCTTACAGGGACCATGCATCTTGGACTGAAGCCTCTGAATTTTCACGTTTAACTATGTATGTGTGCTTCCTGGGCATGTAAATAATGATAAACACGCTGGTCATTAAAGACCTTGCCCAGGTGGCAGTTTTTTGTGACTAATGGTAGGGTCCACCCTAAAGACTATTTTCCAGTAAATCACTAGATACAAATATCAACTGTTTTCTTTTCCAAGCAGGAGTACTTAAGATCAACCAACTCAGCACAAACCAGAAATTAAATCGATCTTACAAGATTGTAGGACTCAATTCCAGTGAACTAATTTAAAAAAACAAGGTTTTCTTAATTTTTTGTATTATGCTTGAATTAGTTATAATGATTGTGTTGTCTTTGAGTATACTGTTGGACTGAACAGCCTTGGTGCTGTGTATTCTCCAATTTATGATGATAGCTAAGTCAGGCCTGAAATTTCCAGCCTGTCTTATCATACGTGTGTATCTGTGGAGTTTAGTTACACTCAAACTCATTGATTGCTGTTTTGTGGATCAGCTCTGACACACATGCATCCACAACATACACACTGAATTTGACAGTCAGCTGCTAGACTTTGCAGTTGTTGTTTTGTGTTATTGTTGCTTCCTGTAGATGTTGCAGGTCAGCTCACATTCTAGCATCATGTTCTGTCTGACTGGAACCAGGAATCAGGTCATCATCCATTTGATATATGACCAGTGTTCCCTCAAAACTGTAATTGCTTGGAGGTCCCATGCATGTCAGCCAACATGCCAGCACTTTGACTTCAACACGCACAAACCTCAGAGCTCCGCGCAGCTGTAAAGAAGACCAGGAGAACACAGCAGATGACTCCATCCAGTCTTTCTCAGATACTTGGCATTGTCTTCTGGAAGATTTCCAAGACTGATGCACTATAACAGAATCTGTTGAAACAAAATCTTCATTGCAATGTTTGGCAGGTTATGTGCAACCTGGGTTCTTTGAGGGGTCATTACCAAAAAACAAGATTTGCATGTAGCTTCATGAGGCTTACACTCTTGTCCAATTTAGCAAAACTCTCATCCACAGACAACATAGAATGAATTTTGCGTTCATTTGCTTTGTCAAGCTATGTAAGATCGTAGAGTCTGATAGTTCTGTTGGATTTTGGCATTGGGACCATCCCTAAGCATAAACTTGGTGGTTGTGTTACACATGAACTATCTCCTTGCATCAACATAATCGATTTTGGCTAGAGTGAATGAGGAACTTTCTCAGTGTAAACAGATACTCCAACGTCTTCAGGACTTAGGACGATGTGTGGTATGTTGTCATTGGCTTTCCTAGTCCTGTGAACACCTGTGGCAATTTAGCTATGAGAGTTTTAGGCTGAGTTTACTTGCCTTCCAGCTGTTTGGCTCTCCAAATCGGATGTTAATTGATATGGCTGTTGCACCTTAAGAGAAACAATTCTGGTTGAGGATCCCATATAAAGTTTGTTTTCTCTCTGTGTCTTCTGAAGGCATGCATTTAATTGCCTGATGACCTTGACTTCAGAACTCCTGGTCCTGTAGTTCCGTGTATGATGGTTGAAGTGAACTTTTCTCTAAACAATGGTTCAGTGTCAGAAAGAACCAAAACTGGTGCACTTGTTTAAGAACTTCAACTTCAAGCACATCTTGTTTCCGTCTACTAAACTATCAGCACTCTCCTAGCTTCCGGTTGGATACTTGTCCTTACCAAGGAAAAACATTTCCGCATAGAGATATAGAATGCCTACAGTTTGGAAGCAGACCATTCAGCCCGTCTAGTCTATACAACCCTCCAAAGAGCATCCCACCCAGACCTATTCCTGTACCCTATCCACCTAAGCCTGCAGATCCCTAGACACTATGGGCAATTTAGCATGGCCAGTCTACCTTTCCTGCACATCTTTGGATTGTGGGAGGAAATTGGAGCAGATGTGGGAAGAATGTGCAAACTGCACACAGACAATTGCCCAAGGGTGGAATTGAACCCACATCCCTGGTGCTGTGAGGCAACAGTGCTAACCACTGAGCCACTGTGTTGTGATGTATTCTAATTCATACTCCTTACCATCTTTTGAGGCCTTCTCTTTTCTGTTCTATACGAACTTCTTGATGTAACAGAAGGCTTGTAAGTAGTCCTCCTTGTGAAAATGGCACTTGATCTCTGTTGCGAGATTATTTTTTGCATCTGGTTTTTCCTACCATACTGATGACAGCTGGAGCAGTTGGTACACACTCTTCCTGCCGCCTTTGTTTTTGTGCAGCAACCTTTTTTGCTTTTAAGCTTCAACCAAAAGATTCAATGGAGCATGTTTTTATGATACAGTTCTCCCCATCTCCCCGAATCATTAAGCAATTTTGCCTCCTGATCTCAATTTGTCTTTTCAGATAAGTTGCCTTTGTTAATGTTAAGCAATCCCTCTACTGCAAATGGTCAAATGCTGCTTCATCTTAAACTCCAACAGTAGCTTTGTTCCTGATCAGTTCTATAGTTGCCACTTGTCATTGCTTATTGAATTTAACCTGATCATCAGCGGAATTCTTTTTCTTGGTTAAGCATGTGTCATGTGTTTTTGTTACTACTTCAAATTGTCAGTGTTAATTCAGCCAAACCTCAGATTAGGACCAGCAGCCTGCTTAAAGCTTTCTGGTATTTGCAGAAACTTTTCCATATAGTCCTTTCACTGATAGTCAACGTATAATATTCTGGGTCACGTTGTGCTGGTAAGGAACATTTACACAGTCAATTGAGATAACGGTACCAGTAACTTGCCTAATGGTGACTTAAATATTGATGTGTCAGCATCTCACCTTGATACTGCGAGAGAGCAAAATCTTGTGACATTGCATCACTTCCTGTGATGGTTCGTACTGTCTTATTAACAATTATGGTCAAACTTAACTCCTTACACTATGAAATTACTAATATGGTGCCCAAGGAGTCAGAACTAAAGGAGCCAAGAAATTTGGAAGAGATTATAAAGCATCAGGGGGCAAAGCCTTAAGAGATTTCAAAACCGTGATAATTTCAAAATCAAGACTCCAGTTAGACACAAATCGCACAGTTCCTTAAGCATGGGTGAAAAAGAGTTAGGACATAATAGCAACATTTTGGATGGCCTCAAGTTCACAGGTAACATTCATATTCTATGATGCCATTGTTCTGTCCTTATTCTGCCACATGTTTAGGCTGCTGAAGAAACTGCCACAAAATCCGATACAATGAAAGCCAGCTAAGATTTCATTATGGCTTGATTTTTGTTCACCTTATTTCTAAATATGTGTATCAACTTGGAAAAAAAAATGGTACCTGAGGTTGCATATAAAACATGCCGTGCAGCTAGGGAGAAACCGTTCCTGTACAGAAAGGGATCGAGACAAAGAAGGCACCGATTTAAAGTAATTTACAAGCATAGCAAACGTAGTGTGAGAAAAGAAACATTTCACCATGAGTGGTTTGGGTCTGTAATGTACTGCCAAGAAAGTGTGGTGGAAGCACATCTTAACTGACACATTCAAGAAGGTATCAAATGATTATTTGACTGGAAATAATTCCCATGGATGTGGGGAAAGGCGGTTGAATGACAAGTCATAATGCTCATTGGATAGTTGGTGCAGACACAATAGACTGAAAGGTGGCTTCCTGCACGTGCGATACTGTCCTCCAATCTCTAAGTTCTGAAATCATTCTTCTATCCCTGCACTATCTCACATCAGATCCTGTTGTCCCATTGACACCCTACATTGGTTTTGGGACCTTGAAACATCTGTTTTAAATTGTTTGTTTATATCTGTTATGTGTTACCTCTTCCTAGTTTGCAATCTCCGTGTACTCAATATCTTCTTTCACAGAATCATAGAATGCCTACAGTATAGAAAGAAGCTATTTGGCCCATCAAGCCTGCACGGACCCTCTGAAGAAACTCCCACCTAGAGCCCCCCCATCCCGGTAATCCTGCATAGGATTTATATCATGGTTAACCCATCCCCGGACATTACAGAGCAATTTTTAGCATGGCCAATCCACCTAACCTGCACATCGTTTGGACTGTGGGAGGGACCTGGAGCACCCAGAGCAAATCTCCAGCAATGGGGAGAATGTGCAAGTCACCTGATGAAGGAGCAGCGCTTCAAAAGCTTGTGATTTCAAATAAGCCTGTTGGTCTATAACCTGGTGGCATATGACTTCTGACCTTGTTCACCACCTATCCAACACCAGCGCCTCAACATCTCAAATTAGATGGGTGAAGAAGTAATAAGTTTGCACATAAATTAACTAGATCACAAAGTACAGTGCACAGTTTGGATGCCTCATGAATATTGATTCACCAGGATGCTGCTAACAATGGAAACAGGCCTCTTGTGCCTGTTCCACCATTTATTCTGATCATGGCTAATTGAGCATTTCAATACCTTTTACCCACAAGATCCCCATAACACTGTATGCCATTGTAATCATAAATCTATCAACCTCCAATTTAAACATACTGAAAGACCGAATTTCCATAGCCTTCTGGAGTAGAGAATTCCCAACTTTCAGTTTAAAAAAGAATTCTCCTCATCTTAGTCCTAAGTGACACCACTCCGTATTTTTAAATTGTGCCCCTTGTTCTAGTCTCTCCAAACAGTGGCAATATCTCACTTGCACCTACCCTGTCTATCCCTTTGAGTATTTTGTAGGTTTCAGTGAGATCACCTCTCTTCAAAACTCTAGAGAATACAGACCTGGCTTGTCTAATCTCTTTTCAAAGCACAGCCCTACTATCCAGAAGCAAGGAAACTGGTTATGAGCAAATCGTTAACTCAGTACCAGTTCATGGTAGCATTCTTGTCTGAGTCAGAATTTTAGCTGTGAACTAGGCTCACATTTTTTCCAAAGTACTGATGGACTTCTTACATTTTTAAGGTTCAGTTATTTGGAACATTAAATTCATCAAGCAAATTTATCAAGGTTTAATGAGAGAAGAATCCTTCCATTCTATTTACGTGTCCTGGCCAACACTTTTCCTCAACCAAAAACATTTGAAACTAATTAGCCAATCATTCATCTCCATTTTTTTGTGGGAGTCAGGTCCAAATTAGCTAGTGCATTTATATACAAAGAAATGATGATTAAGCATTTGACTATTTAATTCACTTATTGTAAACCATTTGGGTATCACAAAGATGTAAAAACCTTCGAGTAATAATCATTTTTTCACTAGAGCAGAGAAATCTAAGTTGTAATTTGGTGTCAGTTTTAAAGTTATGAAATATGAGCATTTACTCTGTGGGTTTAAAATGTAGTTCTCAGAGACTGCGAAAACTTAATGTTTCTATGCATTGAGTTGTTGGTGGATGGAAATCTACAGGATGTTTACAGGCTTGTTTTGGAACAAACCTGCAAAGGACAACTATTTTCTGGCTTCGTGTTGAAGGATATTAACTGCTGCTTTTCTCAAACATCAAGTGCATTAAAAATAATGATAAATTAGATATGTCATTTTATGCCTGCTTAATTAAATTTACAGTTTTGATCCGTGCCTCCCAAAAGAAAAGCGTTCTCAATTTCACTTTTTTACCAATATTACAGGTCTCACGAATTACGCTCCAAGATTCTTTCACTACAGCTTCTTCTATCAATTCTGCAAAATGCCGGACCAATTTTTCGAACTAATGAAATGTTTATCAATGCAATAAAACAGTACCTTTGTGTGGCTTTGTCAAAAAATGGTGTCTCCTCAGTGCCAGAAGTGTTTGAATTATCACTTTCCATCTTCCTCACTCTATTATCAAACTTCAAGACTCATCTTAAGATGCAGATAGAGGTAATGTATTAAGTTCTGCAGTTCTCTGATGCAAATTTAACTCCTTGTAGACTAGCAACTTGACTTCAGCGAACTCTTATGTTTACTGATATTGAAATAGAAGACAATATATAAATATCCTGTATCTCAAGCTTTTCAAAAATATATTGGAGCCTACATTAGCAAGATGGAATTTTAACTGGTCTAGTTCCCAAGTTTTGTCTTCAGTAGTTGAATGCAATAAGTTGTATCCTTTTTGGGGGTGCTATTTAATTTTTCATTCTCTTTTCTTTCCCCCTTTGAGTTAATACTAATACTATCACAAGCTCAAATTTTCCTTCTGCTGTATTAGGTATTTTTCAAGGAAATCTTTCTTTATATTTTGGAAACGTCGACAAGTTCGTTTGATCACAAATGGATGGTAATTCAGACTCTGACCAGAATCTGTGCAGGTATGATGATATTTAGTTGCTTACTTTTCCAGGGATTAATGTTGAGCAATTTAATATCAATATTTTAATTATTTAAATTAACCTTCATTAAACTTACAGATGCTCAAAGTGTAGTCGACATTTATGTAAATTACGATTGCGACTTGAATGCTGCTAACATCTTTGAAAGGTTGGTGAATGACTTGTCAAAGATAGCCCAAGGTCGAGGTGGTCATGAGCTGGGAATGACACCTGTGCAGGTACTGTGAAACAACTATATATGTATATACATGAAAGTAAAAGTGACTGAATGACAGTAGAACATAGAACCTTTATGTAAATTAGCTTTAACAGAATTTACTTGTTTGGCTTGGTTTCAGATCTTCAGAAACTGCACCAACTGAGTTTCATTGTGGTGGAAACTCAGTTGGTGTAGTTCCAAACTGCCTGAATTTGACAAGATTGTCAATCTTGCAATCAAAAACTGGTAGTTCTTTTGGCACATAGAGAAATAGGGCATGACTGTCTATTCTAGCTAGATCTATGATGCTACTTCCAGCAGGCTTTTTAAAAGCAAGTTCTTGTTTCTTCCAAGGATGCATCAGCCATTGTGCCTAAAATATCCTTGAAGATTATTTTTAAATTGACTCTTGGGCAGCTTGGGGCCCAAATATGAGAGTCTTGGGTAGGGTCAGAGTCATACAGTACGGAAACAGACCCTTCGGTCCAACCAGTCCATGCTGACCATAATCCCAAACTAAACTACCCCTACCTGCCTGCCCCTGGCCCATATCCCTCCAAACCTTTCCTATCCATGTACTTGTTGAAATGTCTTTTAAACATTGTAATCGTACCCACATCCACCACTTCCTCAGGAAATTCATTCAACATACGAGCCACCGTCTGTGTTTTTAAAAAAAAAAAAAAAAAAAAAAAATTGCCCATCATATCTGTTTTAAATCTTTCACCTCTCGCCTTCGAAATGTGCCCTCTGGTCATAAGAGTCATAGAGCTGTACAGCATGGCAACAGACCCTTCAGTCCAACTCATCCATGCCAACCAGATATCCTAAATAAATCTAGTTCCATTTGCCAGTATTTGGCCCGTATACCTCTGAACTTTCCTATTCATATACCCATCCAGATGCCTTTTAAATGTTGTAGTTGTACCAGCCTCCACAACTTCCTCTGGCAGTTCATTCCTTACACACACCACCCTCCGTGAGAAAGTTGCCTTGCAGGTCCCTTTAAAATTTTTCCCTTCTCACCTTAAATCGATGCCCTGTAGTTCTGGATTCCCCCACCCCAGATAAAAGTCCTTGTCAATTTACCCTATCTATGCCCCTCACGATTTTATAAACCTATATCAGGTCATTCCCTCAGCCTCCGACACTCCAGGGAAAATAGCCCCAGCCTATTTAACCTCTCCTTATAGCTCAACCCCTCCAAACCTGGCAACATCCTTTTCTGAATCCTTTCAAGTTTTACAGCATCTTTCCTATAGCAGGGAGACCCAAATTGCATGCAGTATTCCAAAAATGGCCTAACCAATGTCGTGTACAGCTGCAACATGACCCCTCAACTCCGATACTCAATGCACTGACTAATAAAGGCAAGCATACCAAACACCGCCTTCACTATTCTGTCTTGAAATTTCACATTCTAGGAAAAGACAACTACCACTGGCTCTATCTATACCACTCATTATTTTATAAACTTCCATGCCGTCACCTCTCAACCTCCTACGCTCCAGTGGGAAAAAAGGTCCCAGCCTATCCAGCATTTCTTTATAACCCGGCAACGTCCTGGTAAATCTGTTCTGAACCCTCTCTTTTGACTGGGCGACCAGAACTAGACACAGTATTCCAGAAGAGGCCTCACCAATGTCCTGTACACCTCAATATGACATCTCAACTCCTATATTCAAAGTACTGAGCAATGAAGACAAGTGTGCCAAATGCCTCTTTATCCACCCTGTCTATATGTGATGTAGAAGTTTTACTGCAAGTCTCAACACTGAATCAGCTTTGAATTTGTAAGCTTTCTCTTTCAGTTTGTTAGATGTTAAATATGAAGCTGTATACATAACAGCAGTCTGCTATAATGAATAAAGGCATATTGATCACCTGAATCTCCTGGTGATCATGTTCCATATTCAGTACGGCAGATGCAGATGTGCCAGTAGAAAGCCTCTTCACTGGAAGCAAATCCTTCTC
This sequence comes from Rhincodon typus, assembly GCF_021869965.1. Classification (NCBI taxonomy): domain Eukaryota; kingdom Metazoa; phylum Chordata; class Chondrichthyes; order Orectolobiformes; family Rhincodontidae; genus Rhincodon; species Rhincodon typus. The sequence goes on from NC_063335.1 coordinate 29,596,643, forward strand.
CCCAACTGAGGAACTTAACTTAAGAACCAATGCAGAACTGGTAGAAAATCTGATGGAATAAGCGAAGGATAGCATGGTAACATTTTTCCCCAGTTAATTACTGTGTTTATTTCTATAAAGTCGATCAGGTTAACAATTTGATGAAATGGTTTCATTAAGGTAAAGGTAAACTCACCATACTCCCAGAGGACCACAGCATTGTGCTGCCTTTAGGGAGAGGGACATCTGGTAGTGGTTTAACTTGAAAATCACCATGCCTCAGGCAAGGGGAGAAGTTGAAGGAGAGTCCTTAAGGGCAACCTCAACCGATGCAGGAATTGAACCCACGTTATTAGCATCACTGCATTACAAATCAGCTGTTCAGCCAACTGAGCTAACTGGCCCCATTTAGTATTAGAGCCATAAAGTCAGAATTTTTACAGCTTTGGAAAATGGCCCAATGGTCCATTGTGGCCCTGCCATTCATAAATCACCAAGCTATTTTAATCCCATTTTTGAGCACTTGGCCTGTAGCCTTGAATGCTATGATGTTTCAAGTACACATATAAAATACTATTTAAATAACTTGAGGATTCCTGCCTCTAACATCCTGTTAGCTAGTGAATTATAGATATCACCACCTTGTGGGTGAAAAGTTTTTCTTTCCCCCCTCTGATCCCCTCCAAACCTCCTGCTCATTACCTTAACTTGTGCTCCCTGGTTACTGATCCCTCTACTAAGAGGAAAGGTTCCCCCATCTTCCCTATCTATGACCTTCATAACTTTGTACACCTCAGTCTGGTTCCCTCAACCTTCTTTGCTGTAACAAAATCAACTCAACCCTATCCAATTGCTTTTCATAGCCAAATCTCTCCAGCCCAGGCAACGTCCTAGTGAATCTCCTCTGCACCTTCTCTAGTACAATCCTGTCCTTCCAATAGTGACAAAAGCTGACTTATCTCACATTATATACAGCTCCACAATAACTTCTATCTTCTTGCATTCAGTACCTTGACTAATGAAGGCAAGTGTCCCGTATGCCTTTGTAATCACTTTATTTACCTATCCTGCTGCCTTGAAGAATCTATGGACATGCACGCCAAGGTCCTTCTCTACTTCCTAACAGTCCTGCCTTGCGATATGTGCTGCCTTGCCCTTTGGTCCTCTGGGAACGCATGATGTCTGACTTTTCAGGATTAAATTCCAGTTGCTACTGTTTAGCCCATCTGATCAATAGACTGTAAATAATTTTGTGGAGTTCTTTTTCACTGACTATAACTAATTAGAAATTGTATGAGGAGATTTCTAGTGCATTCAATGTAAAATGTAAAAAAGTACCTTTAATATCACAACCAAAGATGCATAAATGAGGGAACCATTCATTGCTATATGGAAAAGAATTCCTTTTAATTAATGCATTATGGCACTCTGAAGTATCTATGTCCCCATCAACTCTGTTGAATTATCATGTAAGCCTTGATTTACTCACTTTCAGAATTTGATAAACCTCCAGCTTTTTTTCTTTTAAGGAGCTCAGTCTTAGGAAGAAGGGCTTGGAGTGCTTGGTCTCAATTTTGAAGTGTATGGTGGAATGGAGTAAGGATCTGTATGTAAATCCAAACTCTCAGACTAGCCTTGGTAAGATATTTTGACTTTATTCTGATAGTAGGCTTATAACTAGGATCTTAAAACTTTGAAATGAGTTAACAGAAGATATTTGACTAACTTATGCAAGCAATATACTATATGCACAAACTAGATACTGTGTTAATAAAATTTTAAGTATTAAATTTGTGTGAATTTTGGAGCTAAATTCTGGAAAATCTTTACAGAAATTCATTATGCTTTTGCCTTTATACTAAATCTGAAATGACATTTTTTTTCAATTTAATGTGTTGTAGCTTTTCAAACAAATGTTTACAAGCAAGGAAGCAGAAAGCATGTATATAAAAACCTCAGAGTTGTTGCAGTGCATCTTGCAAATATTGTACACAGCTGACTGTGTGTCAGTGGTTGAGGTAGTGAATGGTTATGGTGGTGGATTGAGTCTTATTCAAAGGGTTGCTTTCTCGTGGATGTTGGAGCAGCACTCATCCAGGCATTTGGAAAGCATTCTATCATACGCCTGACATTTGCCTTGTGGATGGTGCACAGACTTGTGAAGTCAGGAGGTGAGTTACTCATTGTAGGATTCCTAGCCTCTGACTTGTTCCTGAAGCCACAGTATTCACTTGGCTATCCAGTAACATATCTGATCAGTTGTTCAAACTTGATCCCCCATTGCCCCAAAGGTTTAGAATGGAAATTTAGTGATATTGCCTGGCATGCCGTATGAATATTGTTATTCTGTGGAATGTTGTCACTAAAACCCCTTCAACCTTCTGTTCACTTTTAAGATCCTTCTACGCCTTTGATTAGCTACCCAAATACCATCTTCAACTTGGAATCCATTTTGCTGTATTCTGACTTGAACCTGTTAGTCCTTGCACTGTTTCCAGCTTTTCCCAGTGACAGACAGTAGATTAACCTCTTTCCAACTCCGCAATGACATCTTCCTGAAATGTAAACCGTCAAGTGTGGGGAACTAGTTGACCTTTCTTCCCATTGATTTACTCATTTTTTTGGCATGGTGATTAATTTAAGTTCTTCCTGCCCTTCTGTCTTTGATTTCCCACTATTATTGGGATGCTTTAGTGTCTTCTTCCATGAAGACAAAATGCTTATTCAAATCTCTCATTCCTGTTTGCCATTATCCATTCTCTAATCTCCTCATCTAAGGGGATGACATTTATATCGGTTAATTGCTTTAGTACTTGTGGAAGTTCTTATTTGTTTGTACATTTCTTACTTGTTCATTCTCATTATAATTTTGTGTCTTTAAGATATCTTTATTGTTTCTTACATTATTGCAATCTTTGAACCTAAAACTAATTTTCTCAGCATTTAATGCCTTTTCTTTCACTTTTATGCCATTCTGAGCTTGCTTAGTTAACTAGTGACTTCCTTTTTACCATCTTCCTTTCTGGATGGGGAGAATACATATGTATGTGTATATATATATGTATGCTAAAGGCCCCATTATATAAATTCAGGTGTTTAAATTCAGAAGCTGCTAAGGGTGTTGGGCTGGAAGAAGTGACAGTCGTAAGAGGTATGAGGCTATGGAGGGATTTGAATATAGGATAAGAATTCTAAAATGGAGGCATTTATGGACTAGAATCCAATGTAGATTGAATACAGGATGAACAAAACTTCAATGTTAGAACACCAAACATTTTCCATACATGCACCTGCTTTCCTCTCTTCAAAAAACTTTGACAATAACTATATTTGAATGTCCAACAATGTTAATAGAATATGTTGGTATGATCAGTGGGATGACAATGTAATCGTGGGAATCCACTTGTATGTGTATCTGTTGGGAAGACTGAAATTACTGCAGTTATGGTCTATATAAAAGAATTTTTGTAACTTTGGGGAAAGAACATTTTTGTATTTCTCAAGATAACAGTGAATGAATTTTCTTAATTACTGAGCTGCAGTTTGAAGGTTAAGTTGCATTTTTTTTGGGGGGGATGGATCATAAGAAAATATATAATTTCTGTGATTTTTTTTTTCATTTTTAAAAAATGTTCCTCTGCTCTAAATGGATTGCTAACTGAAACTGGTGTTTTCAATAAATATATAATTGTTCTAAGGTAAAATTTGGGTTTCTAGATCAGAGGCAGTCAACTTTCAAATGTTTTGTAATGAATTCAGCTTTGTATAATTGTTTTTTTAATTTGATTTATTATTGTCACATATACCTAGGTAGAGTCAACAAAATCTACTGTTGTTAAAACATGATCCTGATCATACTGAATGAGAGGGCAGAATCTAGCACTTGTTCAATATTTTAGAGCTGTTAAATCTTAAATAGTGGTTATTATATTTTGTCTTTCATTATAATCCTTTAGAAATTTTTAATGAACTGTTCTTACATTTGCTTCTTTTGCCTTGCTGCTGAATGGAATTGAGTTATTCACTTAAACCAAATTAATGAATTTTGTGAACTCAAGTGAGCAAAAATTACTGGAAATCTTAAGAATAGCATTTCTCTTTTCAACTTGAGTCTGGAATTTGCCGCAGTAATAACATGAGTTGATGAGTTACTACTGGGTAAAACAGATGGCAGCTTCTGGTCTCTGCACATGCACAGTTAAAGGTAGAAACCTGGAAGTTGCTGTCATTTGATACCATGCTCTGTCACAGGCTGCCATGTTGCTGTCTTTGCCAATGGACTCATCAAAGGGATTTCAAACATGGTATGAGCTGATAATTGTCTACTTTTTATTGCACTGAGGAAGTTCGAAAACTTTAGGCAGTTCGATCAGTAACTTTTTTTTAAACTGCAAGGTATGTCAGAATTAATGCTGAACAACCTGTCTCATCCTGAAGTATTAGTTTGAAATATGGAGACTCATTCCTTCAGAGGGAAATTAATTATTGGATTTTTTTATGTCCTTGCTTAAAGCTTGTACACTTTCAATAATTTTCTCCCGTAATCCCATTTATATGGCTCAGTTTTCCCTTTCACTTTCTGCTCAATTGCTTAAACGTAATTTATATTTTTTGGTTTTTGCTTCCTTTACTGTTTGCGAAGTCTTCTCAATCTGACCAGTTGATCAACCTCCCTGCTGCTTGCCATTTTCACTGATAACCTGCAAAGTGCCCCAAATTTAAACTGAAGCTAGAAAACAGGAAGCTTATCCTCTAAAATAAAACAAAGAACTGCAGATGCTAGAGATCAGAAACAAATTGCTGGCTAAACTCAGCAGGACTGGCAGCACCTGGGGCGAGAAAGCAGAGTTAATGTTTTGAGCCTAGTGACTCTTCAGAACTAATCAGAGAGATTAAAGTCTATCCTCTAGAACTCAGCAAAAGATGATGGGCAACTTTTTTTTTCAGGTGAACAGTGAACAGTGTTCCTTCACAACTGACTACAAAGTCCAGCCCATTATTTTTTTGAAGGTTAAAGGATCGCAACTGTGCAGTGAATAGAAGCTGGTCTTTCACTTATGGAACCTAGCTAAGAAGGTCGCTTTTGAAATAGCTTTTGTCAGTTTCAGGAAGGTTCGTGCTGACCATGAATTCTCAGAACAAAACTGCCTTAACTTGTTAATGACAAATATCTGACATACAAGTTCAGTTGGGATGTTGTATTTTCTAAGAAGGGAAAGCTTATTTACAGATTGTGTTTTCTGAATTCTCTACTGTTCCCAAGTTTCTTCAGCATTTCAATTCAAGCATTTTTTTTCATTCACTTTGGCCAAATAGAAACAAAAGATTGATAAGCAAATATATAATCTGTTCCAATTTAAGAAATTGGTGTGAATTTTGCAATGGTTTTTGTTTCTTTTGTGTACTTTCATACCTACTTCTGATTTGCTTTTAGTGTAATTTTTACTTTGAGTTTGTGTTTATCTCTTGAAGAACCTTTAGAAGAGGCAAACTTGTATAATGATGTGCCAGAATATTCAGAATTTCCATAATATGTTAACCTGACAACTACAAGTTAAAACTGAATACTCACAACATCTGCAATGTTTTCAACATCTACCTTGCTTTAGGTTTGGAAGATTGACTCAACTTAAACATTGAGGTACCTCAGCATGTGTCATGTTTTTGTCTGATGGCATATTATTAAAAAAAAACTGTGAAAAAAGAGTTAGATCAAACTCAAAATTTTAACTCTGTTTCTGTCTTCACAAATGCTGCCAGACCTGCTGAGTTTCTCTAGCATTTTCTGTTTTCATTTCAGATTTCCAGCACCCACAGTCTTTTGATTTTATTTTTGAGAGAGCCTTATGGGTGATTGCAAAGTAATATTTTCTTGACTCCTCAGTTCATTTTTGAGCTGCTGACTGAAACATGTTGAGATATTAAATCCTTCCTACTTGACTTTTTTCTGAAGTTTCTGAATTGATGGTACATTCTACCATAAAGTAAAGGAATGATAATGTTTGATTTCTCCTTCTAGAATCAGATTGTGGATTGGAATTGAAATCATGTAGAGTATATACCTCTTCCAATGCTCCATGTGAAAACAAAATAAGATTATTTCAGGTTAAAAGTCGGGGAGGTGATGGCCATGGTGGAATTTGAATTCAATAAAAAATATCTGGAATTAAGAATCTAATGATGACCATGAATCCATTGTCGATTGTCAGGAAAAACCCATCTGGTTCACTAATGTCCTTTAGGGAAGGAAACTACCATCCTCACCTGGTGTGGCCCACAGCAATGTGGTTGACTCTGAACTGCCCTCTGGGCCATTAGGGATGGGCAGTAAATGCTGCCTGGCCAGCGACACCGTCATCCTGTGAATGAATAAAAAAAAAAGTCATACAGCATGGAAGTAGATCCATTGGTCTAACTAGTCCACATCAACCATGTTCCTAAACTAAATTAGTCCCACACACCTGTGTTTGTTTGGTTCATATCCCTCCAAATCTTTCCTATTCATGTACTTCCAAATGTCTTTTAAATGTTGTAACTGTGCCTGCATCCACCACTTTCTCAGGCTGTTCATTTCACACACAAACCACTTTGCGTTTTTAAAAAAAAAGTTGCCCATCGTGTTCTTTTTAAATATTTCTCCACTTCACCTTAAAAATATGCCACCTATTTTTGAACACCCAAGCCTAGGGAAAAGACCCTTTGCTATTCACCTTATCTATGCCCCTCATGATTTAATAACCCTCTATAAGGCCACCCTCAACCTCATACGCTCCAGTGGAAAAGGTCCCAGTCTAGCCTTAGAGATAACAAGGTGTAGAGCTGGATGAACACAGCAGGCCAAGCAGCATCAGAGGAGCAGGAAGGCTGACGTTCTGGGCCTATACCCTTCTTCAGAAAAAGTCTTCTCCAGTCTAGCCAGCCTACTTTTACAACTCAAACTGTCCATTCCCGGCAACATCCCTGGTAAATCTTTTCTGAGCCCTCTCCAATTTCATAATATGTTTCCTGTAGTAGGGTGACCAGAACTGCATGCTGTACTCCAGAAGAGGCCTCACAAACATCCTGTACAACCTCAACATGACATCCCAACTCCTATACTCGAAGGTCTGAGCAATGAAGGCAATTGTGCTAAATGCTGCCTTAACCACCCTGTCTACCTGTAATGCAAGCTTCAAAAGATTATATCATCATCATAGTATCCCCACAGTGTGGAAATAGGTCCTTTGGCCCAACAAGTCCACACCGACCCTCGGAGCATCCCACCCAGTAACCTCCCTAATCTACACATCCCTGAATACTACAGGCAATTCGGAATGGCTAATCCACCTAATCTGCACATCTTTAGACTGTGGGAGGAAAGCAGAGCACCCGGAGGAAACCCACACAAACACAGGGAGAACGTGCAAACTCCACACAGACGGTCACCCGAGGGTGGAATTGAACCCAGGTCGCTAGCGCTGTGAGGCAACAATGCTAACCACTGAGCCACAGTGCCGCCCCTTAGTTCCCTGAACCCCTAGGCCTCTGTGTTCTGCAACGTTACTCCAGGCCCTACCGTGAATTGTATAAGTCCTCCTCTTGTATTGCATTTTAGTAAAACAAACTCACATTTATCCAAATTAAACTCCACCTGCCACTCCTCAGCCCATTGACCCAATTGATCAAGAACTCGTAATCTTAACCACCTTCACTGTCCACCATACAACCAATTTTGGTGTCATCTGCAAACCATGGCTCCTATATTCTCATCCAAATCGTTTATATAAACGATTTAGCCCTTCACTTTGATCATGGCTGATATGTTTTACTTCCTTTATTTGTTCACAGGATGACGGCATCGCTGGCTAGGCAGCATTTATTGCCCCTCCCTAATTGCCCAGCATGCAGTTAAGAGTCAACAATATTGTTGTGGGTCTGGCGTCACATGTAGGCCAGACCAGGTAAGGATGGCAATTTCCTTCCCTAAAGAACATTAGTGAACTGGGTGGGTTTTTCCAACAATCGACAATGGATTCACAGTCATCATTTAGACTTTTAATTACAGATATTTATTGAATTCAAATGCCACCATCTGCTGTGGTAGGATTCGAACCTAGTTCCAGGGAATGATATCTGGGTCTCTGGATTAACAGTTCAGCGATAATATCACTAGGCCACTGCCTCCCCTAATTCTCAACCCCGTTCTCTTGCCTTCTCCACATAACCCTTGATTCCCTTAGTAATCAATAACTGTCTTAAATACACCCAGTGACTTGGCCTCCACAGCCTTCTGTGGCAATGAGGTCTACAGATTCACCACCCTGTGACTGAAAGAAATTCCTCCTCATCCCACAAATGAATAGAAAAAAAATTCTCAGTTTTAAAGGGTCATCCCTTCTCTTTGAGGCTGCTCTCAGGTCTTAGTCTGTCCAGTTACTGGATGCATCATCTCCGTATCCACTCTACCCAGATTTTTCAGTATTCTGTAAGTTTCAATCAGATACCACGCGCCCCCA
>NC_063335.1:29605616-29622616 GCF_021869965.1 Rhincodon typus
TTTGATCTTATTCCCATAAACAATAGACAATCCAACAAACCCTCTTGGCTGAAAAAGGGATCTCTTTTTAGGTACTCTGCCACTTCCTCTTTGAAGCCATTATAAAATCTTCGGGGGGAGAAAAAAGGAAATTTTCTCTCCATGAAACAATGCAGTCATCTCAAATATCCCTTTCCTGTCAAATCCTTGAGCGTGTTTCTAAAATCTGTGCCCATCTTTTCCAAAACTCATGTCTGAGTTAGTAAGTTATCAAAATTAAGACCATATTTTACAGAGGTGGAAGTCTGTCATGCTAAGCCCTGTCTTTATGCATACAGCTGCAGGAAGTAAAACAAATGGAAAAGGAGAGACTTCGGCAACAGCACCATCTACAGCAACCCAGTGTGAACCAGTATGAACCTGAATCCCCACAACTGGGACGTCTTGAGGAGCGGCCTATTCCTGAGGTAGCACAGGTGCCTCAATTGGAATCAGGCCACATCGATGAAGTGGACAAGCATACTCAAGAGGATACAGAGCCAGAAAATGGAATTGACATTTGTGGCACAGAAAATGAACAAACAGAAGTTGACCAGGCCACAGCAGCTAAAAGTAAATAAATTTCTTTACAGGTTTTATATATGGAGTTTATGACTTAGGAAAGAAAACATTCATTTAAACAAATATTTATTTCATTGTTCTTCAGGTACAGACTATATGGTCAGTAAACTTTGGTGTTTCTCAGTTCAGTTTCCATATATGGTAGAATGTTGGCCACTGCTTCCTTTGAAAATAATTCTGCTGAGCTTGATTAGCATGCCTTGCTCTTATTTGTATTTCATATTCTTTGCTTCCATTATCAGCAACAGATCCCTGTAGCATTTCATGCAAGGGAGTAATCTGAATAAGCACTTAATTTTTTGCAATTTCTGTTCAAAATCTGTTGAAAGATGATACTGCTAGCCAGAATATCAAAAAATAAAAAATCTTGCTGCAGGTGCAATCAGTATAATGAAAAATTAGCTTTTGTCAAATAAAGTTTTCAAGATGATTATTTTAAAAGCTGGCAATGCAGGATCTTGCACTTGGTCACACAGCTGGAAGGGTGCATCACTGTTTGCTTGTTGTCTAGCCGTCCATTGGTTTTAAGTCAATTTTACCTTCTGGCCCAATCATGCACAGGTTGCTGACCAAGACAAGCAGTTATCTTCAGATTTAATTCTGATGTGGAACTCCAGCTAGAAGTGTGACAGTGTCAGGATTGTTTTCAATTTTAACCACAGACTGGCCCTGGTTATTTACATAATGATTGTATCTTCAGCTCTTGGGAACCTTTACCAGCATATTTCAGTTGAACAGGCTTTGATCACCTCCCTATCAGCAGTATGGAGCCTTGATTCAAGTGTGATTGAGACCCAGCTTAACTTTTCCAAGGAATTTAGTTATTTCAGTACCATTGATCTGGATTATTACATCATGATGGACTGAGTTGAGGATTAAGGGACTGGACTTCTTTTCAAAGGCTTGTTCCAAAACTTAACCATAGCACTTATCTAAAAAGACACTTACTAAGTACAAATCCATTAAATTCAGTTGAACTGTTTCACAATTAGAGTGTGTGCTTCAGTTACTACTTGCAGCAAGCAAGGGCATTGTAAACTGTAGCAGTTCTGCTAGCCACATCTTCTGAAGTTTTTAATTTCACCACCCAAATAGGAATCATGGTGACTACCAGCAAAAAAAGCTATGTTCCATTCAGTTGCAGTGGTTCCTAGACCAAATAGGAAATATTATCTGGTCCAAATGGCTCATGTTTTCAAAACCACTTGGTGGATTTTTGTGTTTACAGGTCCAAATAAAAGCGAGTTAGTCACAAATTTGTGCAGCATTACACTTGTTGATCATAAAGTTGTCAGAGTAACTTCCTTTGGAGTAAATGAACAAATACATCTTGCCTGCTCCAAGGTTCATTAAATCATGCTTTGCAAGACACCGCAAGTCCTGTTATATTGGTTCTTACCAAATTGTTGTGAAGAATCAAGTAGATTTCTGGCAGTAGCTTATTATTGGTCAAGTAGGAAAATTATTCTAAGTTTTGCTGAAAAGACCCTCAATAAATAAATTAGGATGGCTACTGAGGTAAGGATCATATTTTTTTGTCCAATATTTAGAAGGGAATGATGGAGTTTGGTACTGTGTGTTGTTTCATTTTTAAGATGAAGACTTGGTCAAATTTGAAATTCAGCAAAAAAATACAATCAAACAATCTTATTAAAGCTTAAAGATGTCACAGATTTGGGGCTCTCTCCAAATGCATTGCTGAACTTTGTTACATGAGTTTCTGCAATCAACTGTTTCTGACTGTAATTACTTGAAGGGAGGATGCATTTTATTTTGATCTATGAAACATTTAGAAACTGCAAACCTCTGTGATCTAGTGGCCAGCATTTATTGCCCATTTCAAATTGCCCTCAAATCGGTGGTGATGAGTTGATTTTTTTTTTCTTTTGGACTGTTGCAGTCCAAATGACTGTGAAAGAATGATGATATAGTTCCAAGTCAGATGATATGTGACTTGAAGGAGATTTTGCAGGTGATGTATGCTTTCATAGCTTTTCAAGTTATTCATGTTGATATTCGAGAAGCTGATGTCTCTCGGGAAGGTGGCAAACATCTTGACTGTTATTGGTGCGGTGACATTCAGGTAAACAAGAGGATGTTCCATCACACTCCTGACTAACACCTTGTAGACATTGAACAAGCTTTGAGGAGTCAGCAAGGGAGTTATTTGCCTCAATTTCCAATCTTTAACTTACTCCTGTAACCACAGTGTTTAGATGTCTTATCCATTTCCCATCAATGATGATTCAAGGAAGTTGATATTGGGGGAACTAAGTGGCAGTAATGCCATTGGTTGTCAAGAGAAGATGGTTAGATTTTTGCTTGCTGGAGATGATCATTACCAGGCACTTGATTAGTAAAACTCTTGTCTGTCATTTATGAGCCCATTTATGAATGTAGTCCAGGACATGCTGCTTGTAAACATGAATTACTACAGTATCTGAGGAGTTGTGAATTGCACTGAAGACTGAAAATGGTGTATCCATCAATGAACATTCCTACTTCTGACATTATGATTGAGGAACGTTCATTATTAAGGCAGCTGAAGATGGTTCTGCCTAGCACTCTCCTCTGATGAATTGGGCCTTTGAAGCAACTTGTTGGACGTGCCATCAAATGTTTAAGGAGCCTTGTGACACAGTGGTGTGGTCCTACCTCTGAGCCAGGAGGCCTGGTTTCAAATCCTACCTGCTTCAGAATGACATGGTTGAACATGTTGATTAAAAAATATCTAAGAGTACTGAGGAATTCCTGTTGCGATGACCTGGGGCTGAGGTGCTTGGTCTCCAACAAGGAGAAACATCTGCCTTTGTACTTGCTATGAATCTAACCCATGGGATTTTTTTCTCCCCCGATTCTCATTCACTTCAATTTTGTTAGGGCTGCTTTATGCTACACTCAATCAGATGCTGCCTTGATATCAAGGATAGTCACTTTCATCTTGCCTCCAGAATTCAGATTTTTTTTTCCATGCTTGGATCAAGGTTACAATGAGATCAGGAGCCCTGGTGGAGTCCAAGCTGAGTGTGGTGAGCATTATTTCTTTTCAGTGTTATTTGAAAACACTGTCAATGACACTTTACATCATATTGCTGATAATTGAGAGTAACTTGACAGGACAGCAATTGGACAAATAAATGAGTACATCTACCTTTTGTGGAAAGCTCACATCTGGGTAATTTTCAATCTTCACTTTATCCAGTAGATGTCTGTGGTGTACCTGCATTGGAACTGCATGACTTGCAGGACTAAATCTGAGTTGTCACGACTGCTTCCAATGCCTTCAGTCTTTTCTCGATATCTGCCAGTGGAGGATTGTGCCATTTATTTTAGCACATATAAATATTGGATGAAGAGAATTTTTAAGAAAGTTATAACTCAGTCTAAGTGAGCTGGTATTCAATTTTTGGGCCAACCTGGATTTCTTGAGGGTGTCTTCAAGGCAGCCATGTAAAGAGTCAGTGTCCTTTTTCTCAGATATAATATGCTGTTCTGAGTATTTGGGGCAACAAGGGATTTGCTACAAGCTGCTGTAAAGATGGAAATCCTCAAAAACCCAACTAGAAACTCTTTCACTGCATTTTTTATACACACAGGATTGAACACAGGAAGAAGTTTTAATTATTTAATTTCAACGCTGTTCTCATTTTGTTTGAAATACAAGCTATGCATACAAAATTCATTCTGCATTTTGGAACGCATTATTTCTTTATGTGACCAGATATAACTTTCCCATTTTCCTATTATTTCTGGTTTTCAATGCTCTCTTATTTTCAAGATCCTAATCCTGCTTTCTTGGGCTAAAAGTCTAAAGTGATTATTAAAACAGTAGGAGAATAAAACATAAAAGCTCAATTGGACAGTTTCTTGAAGAGCAAGTACTCAATCTTTTCTCAAGGTTGATGGACTGCATCCTAACATATATGGAAGCTGAACTTAAAGATTAAAAAAGACTATCCTGAAGGTATGATCCTTTATTGTTTTGTCTGAGTTTTTTACAATATTAAGATCAAAAAACATTACATCAATGATAAGTCAATCATGAAAATGTATTTGGCGGTGGAAAGAGCACTTCATGATGTTTTGAATATATTCAGAGATTAATGGAATTTCTGCCCATATGTTTTAAATGAATTATCATAGTAAAGCAAAAAGATATTCGTAAATTAAAAAAATCTAAACCACTAATAAGTTCCATGAGGTATGCTTCGAATGTTCTTAAAATGATTTGATTTATCATCTTTACCAGTAATTGATGCACTGTGCCTGTGGAGAAAATCTGGTTCTTTACTTCACTTAATGCTACAATACATTAATTCATTGTGGAAGCTTCAGTTCTTGTGAATTAGTCTGAGAAGACTCAGGAACTTTGTGTCTTCACTGTGTCTGCCACGGAACTCGACGCATCCTGCTCCATGATTACTTCTTTCAAATAGAAAATTGTAGGAGGTGTATGTCTGAATTCCGGTTATGTGTTTCCAAAATACAAAGTTATATGTTGATAAAACTGCTGGAAAATTTATTACCATTTCCCAATCTTAGAGGGGATCAAATCTTGAATTTGGGATCCAGAAATCTCTTGTAGACAATTACAGTTTATGTTCAAATAACTATTTTCTGCCTAAGACTTGTGACCAATGTAGTTTTTACTGCCTGTACTCTCACTGAAGAGTTCGACAGTGGGAGGTTTTGGAATCCTATTTAGGTGACTTCTATTAGAAATGAATAAAATACAATAGTTCAATTGAAAATCTTGAGGGAAAAGTGGAGATCTAATCCAATAACCTGAATGGTAATCCTAGATGATGTTGCTTTCTTCATGCACCACTATAATGTCTGTTGTGTTAATTTCGCAGTTTTCTTTGTAAATTTGTTGAATAGGAGACATTTCCTTTGATGTCAAAGCTGCTGCTCAACTTGACTTGGCCTGTAAATTCTCTTGTTCATGTTGCTAAGATTTTATAATGGAGATATTTGTCTGTTGGTCTTGCATTTCTCATGTGAAGGGACTTGGTCAGCTCAGTTGGCTGGACAGCTAGAATGAGGTCAACATCATGAGTTCAATTCCTGTACCAACTGAGGTTACCATGAAAGTTTTTCTTTCTCAACCTCTCCCCTTGTCTAAGGTGTGGTGACACTCAAGTTAACCGCCAGCAGTTATTTCTCTCTAGTGAGAGAGCAGCCCTGTAGCCCAGAAGGGCTATGCCTTTACTTCTCATGTTTTCCTCATTCATCGGACCTCCAAAACCTCCACCTGCACAACTTTGATGTACAATTTAGAAAAGGAATTGAATATTGTACTGGTAGCATATGAATATATATTTACTGTGGCCCAGATTTTGTCATATCAACAACAATGAAACCGTTAATGCTCACTGTTGTTAAGGACTAAATGGACAGAAGTTATTCAACATCTCGTGCAGTTAAACATAGAAATCAGCAAGTTTGTGTCAATTTTCTTCCCCTTCTTCAATAATTTCTCCACTTAGTCATTGAGTCACACAGCACGGAAAGAGACCCTTTGGTTCAACTCGTCCATGCCAACCAAGTTTCCCAAACTAAACTAGTCCCACTTGCAGTACATATCCACTAAATACCCAGTAAATTGCCTGAAAAAAGTACATTTATATCTGATATTTTAATAGTGTGATAACTCCTGCTGCCAACAATTTCTCTCGAACACAAAATTTAGTTTTATTAGCGTGGAGTCTGATTATTTAGATTTTAATTTTCATTGAAGATTTTAATATTTTATAAAATATTTTATTTGTCTAATTTTTCTAATCCCATATCCCTCTTTGTCTTTAATATTACATCTCCCAAATATGGTCTTAAATGAGATGCTCTAACTTTTACTTCCTGGAAAAGTTTGCACACTTCAGTAAGCATACTTCAGTCTAATGTGTTGAAGAGGCATATAGGTTCCAGGTTATGTGCTATAGCTGACTCCTTACGTGCTGTACGAAAGCCTCCTATAGATGTAAGGCGCAGCGCTAAGTGTAATGATTGATGAGCATTCGCTGCTGTCAGCAAAAGCCAGTGCACTAGTTGCCTGAACTCTTCATCTGGTCTTTAGTGAAATTATGTAACTGAAGATGAGTGAAAATTACACCCAATGCAATCAATTTCTTATAGGAAAAGGAGGAATATGCCTTAAAAAGGTTTTCTCCAAAGGCACTTCATATGCATTAAACGTTTTGGTTTAGCAAATTAACGTAACTGAAAGTGTATTCTGTGTATCATACTGGTTACCGATATCACTATTCTATTCCTTAAAGCATATGTGTATAGAATTTAAACATTATTGAAATTTCATAGCATAAAACCATTCTCAAAACATCATTTTCTATTATTTGAGATAAAGTTGAGGCATGTTTTATTCGTGTTGTTTTCTTTATTTTAGTCCTGGCTGGCGGATTTGTTCTGAGCATTTTATATTTTGTCCTTACACAAGGTTTTTCAAAAGGGATTGCAGGCAGAAGTGATGGGGAGGGTCTTGAATTTGAGGATAATGTACATGAAATTGTACAGAACATTCTACAAGAGTTGGTGACCACTGTTGTTGGAGGTAGTGTACTCATTTTCATCTGTTCATTTAGCTTCATGATTTTTCTGTGCATGTGTTAATCCTCATGACATTTTTTGCTTTTCCGTGATTTTCTTTGATCTCATGAGATTGTTTTTTCCCCTTATAACCGGCATGAGCTTTAATTTGGTTAGTAGAGCTACAATGTTAATAGCTTGTCATCGGTCCTTTTAAACTTCTTTTGTTTGCAGTTGACTATACGTTTTACAAATCTAGTCACAGACAAATTGGCAGCAGGTTGTGCGTTGCCATTACGTAATCAGTAAAGTTCAATCAATACAATAATGTAATACTGCACCACAGAAATGCCATCTGCTGTAAACAAATTAAAAATTTAGGGCAGCAAAAGAATTATGGCACAGAACTATCAGGGAATTTACGTAATGCAGAATTATTTTTTAGAATTTGCCATTATGCAGTGGGAGCAAAGGCAAGTTACAAAGAAAATGGGATAAATATTTCAAAACAAGTTTCAAACATAAATGACATACAGTATCACTTTTATCTACCAGTTTGCAGAGCTAACTGAATCTTATGAGTCTTGAATGAGTTAAATAATGATACATTATATATTGAAATTATTGCAAATATCAACTCATCATCTTGATGCTTGATTTTTCATGTTGGATTTAGAGATTTTTCTTCCACGACACAATTAATGCAATATTTGGTAATCTCTTGTTTTCCAAGGTGCCAATGAGAAAATCTAGGTAAACAAATAGATCAAATTTAGGACAACTTTATTTTTTTTGCAGTAACATACAAGATGCATTCTGCAGGCTAGTCCAACATTTATTGTCCATTCCTATTTGCTCTGGAGAAGGAGGTAGTTAACTACCTTCTTGGAACACTGTAGTCCATATGGTTAGCAACACACACAGTTCTGCCAGGAAGGCTGTTCCAGGACATTGACCCAGCAACAGTGCAGGAATGGTGTTATGGTTCCAAATCAGAATGGTGTGTGGCTTGGAAGGGGAATTTGAAGGAAGCAATGTTCCTTTGCAACTGCTCCCCCTCTCCATCTAGGATTGTAGAAACAGGATCAGGAGTAGGCCATTTTGTGTCTCTGGCCTGTTCCTCTATTCAAAGCAAACAAGGCCAGTCTGTGATGTAAAGTTGTCAATTGCCTCGTGCAACTTAATGCTTTTGGTTAACAAAATCATATCAGTCTCTGATTTAAAATTGAGTTGATCAAGTATCTATTGCCATTTGTTGCAAAATTCCAAGTGTTTTCTTTCCTTTCATGGAATATGGATGTCCTTGGCAAGGCCAGCCTTCATTGCCCATCCCAAACTGCCCTTGAATTGTGAGCTTACTCAACCATTTAAGGAGACAGTTAAGAGGCAACCACGTAATTATGGATTGCGTATCATTAGTAAGCCAGACCAGGTAATGATGGCAGTTTCTTTGCCTGCAGAACGTTAGTGAACCAGGTGGTTCAAAACAAGACAATGATTCCATAGTCACTACTAACACAAGATAAGTTTTTGATACCATACTTTTCCAATTCAGTTTAAATTCCACCAGCTATCATGGTGGGATTTGAACCTGTGTCCTTAAAGTATTAGCCTGGTCCCCCTCTTGATTTGATATCCAGTGACATTACTGCTACACCACCATCTCTTCATTTTCTGTGTAGAAGTGCATCTTATTTTGATTCATAAAAGATCTGGCACTAGTTTTTAAATTATGCCCCTAGTCCCTCTGAATCAATGGAAATAGGTTATTTATCTCTAACCTATCTACTGTCCTTTAATATCTTGGAATATGCTATGACATTACCATGTAAGCATCTAAATTCCCAGGTATACAATCCTGATTTATGTAACCCTTGCTCATAGTTTAACTTTTGAAGTCCATATCTGTGCTATGTTCCTTTCAAGACAGTATACCTTTCCTAAGCTGTTGTGCACAGAACTGATCTTAGTACAGTAGGTGTGGTCTAACCAGAGTTTTGGATATCTGAGTCCTGTTATTTTAACCCATTATGAACAAGTCTATGCCAACTGAGATTTGTACTCATGAGGTACTAGCCTTCTGTGTTCTATTTTCTCTGCTCTTAATGCCGAAACCCTCTACCTCGCAAAGTAGTCGAGGTGGAGTTATAGAATGATTTTAACAGAGGTGTACATAGTTTCTTGTTCAGTGAGGGAATCAAAGGCTACCAAGGATAGTTGGGAACGTGTCCAGTCCACCTGTCATTATGCACTCTCATAATTTCCTGACAATAAATGTTCATCAATTGGTCTATAATTCCCCAGTTTCACCCTCTCCCCTTCCTAATTGAGGACAGGTACAAATTTATAATTTAACTGAATGATTTCCAAATGGACAGAACTTTGGATGCTTATCAGTGCATCCGTAATGATCTCACCTCTTTGCCCTGAACTTGGGACCCTTCTAGTCCTTTTGGATTAGTCACTCCTTACTGCCATTTTCATTACTATGGATTTGCTGACATTAATTTTTGTCAATTATTGTCCCTGCTTCAGTAATTGTTTTATTATCATATCCAGCATCACGATCTCTTACTGTACTGTATCTTCTGCTATAAAGTAAATATTTAGTACCAAGAGAGATAGTAGGAACTGCCGATGCTGGAGTCTGAGATAACAAGGTGTGGAGCTGGAGGAACACAGCAGGGCAGGCAGCATCAGAAGAGCAGGAAAGCTGACGTTTCGGGTCTGGACCCTTCTTCAGAAATGGGGGAGGAGAAGAGGACTCTGAAATAAATAGAGAGTAGGAGCATGCGGTGATAGAAGGTGGATAGTGGAGCAGGTAGGTGGAGAGAAGACGGACAGGTCAAAGAGGCGGGGATGAAGCCAGTAAAGGTGAGTGTAGGTAGGAAGTTGGGATGGGGGTTGGTCAGTGAGGAGAGAGGGACGGATAGGTGGGAGGGAAGACGGATAGATGAAGGAGGCGGGGAAGCGGGTGTGCTGGTCTTGGGATGAGATCGGGGGTGGGGAGATTTTGAAGCTCGTAAAGTCTACATTGAGACCATTGGGTTGTAGGGTTCCAAGGCAGAATATGAGGTGCTCAGTTTTCAGGTGGCATCATTGTGACACTGGAGGAGGCCTAAGATGGACATGTCGTCCAGGGATTGGGCGTGGGAGGGGGAGTTGAAGTGGTTCGCGACTGGGAGGTGTTGTCGTTTGTCGCGAACCGAGCGTAGGTCCTCCACAAAGCGGTCTCCGAGCCTCTGCTTGGTCTCCCCGATGTAGAGGAGGCCACATCGGGAACAGCGAATACAATAGACCACATTAGCAGATGTGCAGGGGCAGGTGGTGGCCAGGCAACGTTGCCCACATCCCACAAAAGAAATTTTAAAAAAATCATTGCCCAATCTAATATTCTGTGCTCCTTAGACATATTGCAGGAAATTATCCAAGACCCATCGATGACCTTCCCTCCATCATCAGGTTAGAAGTGGGGATATTCGCCGATGTTCAGCACCATTTGCACTCCTCAGATACTGAAGCAATCCGTGTTCATATGCAACAAGATCTGGACACTATCCAGGCTTGGGCTGACAATTGGCAAGTGACATTCGTGCCACACAAATGCCAGGCTATGACCATCACCAATGAGAGACAATCTAACTGCTGCCTCTTGACATTCAGTGGTGTTATCATCCCTGAATCCACCACTATCAACATCCTGGGGGCTGTCATTGACCAGAAACTCAACTGGACTCACCACATAAACACACTGGCTGCAAGAGCAGGTCAGAAGCTCAGAATACTGCGGCGAGTAACTCACCTCCTGACTCCTCAAAGCCTGTCCTCCAACTACAAGGCAAAAGTCAGGAGTGTGATGGAATACTCTCCACTTGCCTGATGAGTGCAGCCCCAACAACACTCAAGAAGCTTGACACCATCTAGGACAAAGCAGCCTGCTTCATTGGCAGTACATGCATAAACATCCACAAGCATCCAGTCCCTCCACCACTGACGCTCAGTGGCAGCAGTGCGTTCTATCTACAAGATGCACTGCAGCAATTCACCAAAGATCCTGAGACAGCATCTTCCAAACCTATGACCACTCCCATGTAGAAGGATAAGGGCAGCATACATATGAGAGCACCACCACCTTCACATTCCCCTCCAAGCCATTCACCCTCCTGACTTGGAAATATATTGCTGTTCCTTCACTGTTACTGGGTTGAAATCCTGGAATTCCCTCCCTAATGCATTGTGGATCAAACTACAGCAGGTGGACTTCAGCGATTCAAGAAGGCAGCTCACCACCACCTTCTCAAAGACAATTAGGGATGGGCAAGAAATGCTGGCCCAGCCAGCAACGTCCACATCCTACAAAAATGAATAAGGGAAAAAAAAATTCACTATGTTCTTTGATGTGCTGCTCTGCTTGCCTCAATTAAATCAAAGTTAAAATTCACTATTGAACCAGTTTTCCTTTGCTATATGTTTGTTTAATGTCTGCATTTAGACAATATGCTACTTCACAAAAACACTTAAGGACTTATCTACAGTTTGCACAACAGGCTTTCTCTATTTGTTAATTTTACATGTACATTCTCCATTGTTTCCTCCTCAGAGGATATCATGAGTTATTTCATCATTAATCAGCAAGTTTCCACTTCCCATTCTATCATGTTGCCCATCTTTCCTGTACATCTCATCTTCTGATATATTTAGTTTTCAGCTGTGACTGTCTTGCAACCATGTTTCCATAAAGCTGTCATGTCAATTTTGCAAATCATTCAGCTTATTTGTGTGAAGATCACTCATATGGCCTATGCAACCTAACCTGTTCTTCTAATTTAATGTTTTGCTTAGGTTTTTTTGTTTCTCTCTGTTTAATTGTTTTATATTATGGTTTTCCTTTTTATTACTTGTGCCTGAAGCATGATTTTTAACTGCTGATATACTCTCTGCTAGTCTGTTTGTTTTCAGGCTGTTAATATACTGTTATTTCACCTAAGCTCCCTTCTCCACTTAGTATTCCAAAGTATTTGTGATGGCCATGTTTATCATTCCTGCTCAAACCCTGGTCCCAGCCTTGTTCAGATGATGCCAGTTCTAATTCTATAGTTCTTTCCTATTCTAATACTGGTGCCTGTGTCCCATGAAATGGAATTCCTCTTTCCCACAGTGGTTCTTGAGACACATGTTCATTTTGCTAAACTACCTGTTTATTTTGCTTGAGGTTAAGTAATAGTCCAGAGATTATATTGTTGTATGTACTCGTATAACAGTCAATGTTGAGTAAAAATCAATCCTTGACTTGTAGCCAAAAAAGTCATTAATTTTAATAAATTTAATGTATAGGTTAACCACTGATTTTTATCCAAAAAACCTAAACTCCTTATATTTGCCATCCTTCAGCCACTGAAGGCAAACTTTCACTGGTGCAAGCTTGCTTATGATATATTCATTGAATAGCATAGTTTCCTCAGACTTCAACAAGGCTTTTGATAAGCTCCTGCACAGGAGATTGATAGTGAAAGTAAGAGCCCAGAGGATCCAAGGACATCTGGTTAATTGGGTCCAGAATAATCTGAGTGGCAGGAAACAAAGGGTGATAGTCAAGGGTTGTTTTTGTGACTGGAAGCCTGAGTCCAGTGGAGTTCTGCAGGGATCAGTGTTGGAGCCTCTTGGGCCCTGTGCTACTTGTGGTTTATAAAAGACAGTTTAGACTTGAATATAGGAAAGTTGATCAATGAGTTCACAGATGATAGGAAAATTGGTGGGGTGTTAAGTAGTGAGGAAGACCTAAACAAGCTGAACTGTGTCAAATGGGATTTAATCAGATAAATGTGAGGTAATGCACTTGGGCAGGACATAAAAAGCAAGGGAATACATCGTGAGCGGTAGGACCTTGGGAAGCACTAAGAATCAGAAGGACATTGGTGTGTATGTCCACCAATTTCTTAAGGCAGCAGGACAGATAGATAAAGTGGTTAAGAAAACATTTGGTATACTTGCCCCCATTAGCCAAGGGTTAGAGTTCAAGAGCAGGGAGGTTAACAGGGCGCGACCTGTTTAGTTTGTTAGGCCACAGCTAGTGTGCAGTTTTGGAATCCACATTACTGAAGAGATGTAATTGTGCCGGAAAAGGTGCAGAGATTTACCAGGATATTTCCTAGTCTGGAGAGTTTTAGTTATGAAGAGAGATTAGATAGATGGGAACAGAGAAGACTGAGGGGGTGGGGTCATGGTTGAATTGCATAAAATGGTGAGGGGCATATACAGAAACTTTTCCTGCTGATGGAGGGATCAATGACCAGGGTGTGTAGATTTAAGGTAAGGGGCCGTAGATTTAGAGGGGATCTTTTTTCATCCAGAGGGTGGTGAGAATCTGGAACTTGTTTCCTGTAAGGGTGGTAGAGGTAGAACCCTGCACTTAAGACATTTAAATAAGTATTTAGATGTACACTTGTGATGCCAAGGCATAAAAGGCTGAGCCAAGTGCTGAAAAATGAATTAAAATAGATAGTTGGCTGTGACTCGATGGGCCAAAGGGCATTTTTCTGTTGTGTGGACGAGTAAGACTCAAAAAGTCAACCCGGTGCATTCTGGTTGAAAAATTAGACTTGTTAGCATGGCGTTTATACAGTATATATACAGCAGTTCTGAAAATGTTGCTTTCTAATGTAGCTCCAATTCCAGAAACCCTATGAACTAATCTTTTGCCTAGCCCACTATATTGTTGATCCCACCATAGATCACAGCAATTGGATCCTTCCACTTCTATCTCCAATATCCTTTCAATCTTACTTGAGTTGTCTTTCATCCCTATACTAGGCAAGCAACACATCATTTGAAACTCTGGATTCTTTCACAAATTGACTGCTCCACAACTGGCATGTTAATCTTTCTCCACCTGCTCCTTTTCCTCTATTTCCTTTCCCCTTTAGTCAGCCTCCTGCCAAAGATGCTCAGGTCACATTTCAGTTGCCCTTCTTACAGTCTTTATCCTTATCCTCTCCAGACAGAAAGCATCTTGTCCCTGCTGCATTCTCTGTGACAACATTCTGACCAATGTATACTTGCATTGGAGACATGACAGCAGAGGTTTACTCGGGTACTAGGGGTAAGAGAGAAGGCAACTGATGGGTGGGGGTGTGTTTTGGGGGGTATTGTCTTAGGATAAGTGGCCAAGTGGTCAATCATTTAGGACTGAGATGAGGATAAACAAATTCAGTTAAAGCATTCATAGTTCATAAAATATCTCTAGTGTGGAAACAGGCCCTTTGGCCCAACAAGTCCACACCGACCCACATAACATCCCACCCAGACCCATCCCCCTAATCTACACATCCCTGAACACTACAGGCAATTTAGCATGGCCAATCCACTGAGCCTGCACATCTTTGGACTGTGGGAGGATACCAGAGCACCCAGAGAAAGCCCCCACAGACACCGGGAGAATGCACAAACTCCACACAGACAGTCACCCGAGGGCAGAATCAAACCTGAGTCCCTGGCACTGTGAGGCAGCAGTGCTAACCACTGAGCCGCCATGCCGCCCTGAGTGTGTGAAACTAAAAAATTCTCTACAACAGAGAGTTGTGAATGTTCCATCAGGGAATAAATTTAATGCTTGGAAAGACAGATTATTGATGTTTTGGAATCAAAGGATATGCAGCGTGTATGGCAGTGTGCAGTAAGAAGCCAAAGGTCATCCATTATTGCATTAATTGGAGGAGCAGGCTTGGTAGGCCATATAGTATACACTTGCTCCTTATTCTTGTGTTCCTTGGTTTACATTGAATTGCTTTAGACAATGGTCCTTCGATCTTTGGCAATACTGCATAGCTTGTACTGTTCCCGCATAGCTGCCACTTTCTGAAGTGTTATAGCAAAAGTGTTCTGATACTCAAAGCTAGCAGTTTGTTGCAGTGTTGCCATCTTTGTCTTTAGTGGAAATTAGTGGCTCAGTTGCAATAACACTTGTACCTTTTTTTGCAGGTGGTTTCTTTGGCAATACAAATCCTCGTGTGTGTGTGTATATGTCAAAAATCTGTAACAGCTGACAGGTGGTTTGAACACAAATGTCAGTTTTTGGGAGAAGGTCATATTTATTATCCAAGTTGTGTGGTATTGTACATTAGCAAATATGGTGGTGGATAGATCATCAATTGAAATTTTACATTACTGCAGCCAGTTTCATAAGTAACTTTTGATTATAGAAAGCATCCTGTATCTGCAGAAACAGACTTCAATCAGTACAAATTTCTGCCTATTAGAAAGAAACTTTTCATGTTATTGAGGTTTGAAAATGCCTACACTTAATGTTCTATAGTAACTTTGCAAGTTACAATTTGGCTGTTGTGTGGTGTTTTCCAAAGTCCACCTTTCCAGATGGTACAAGTTGTCAGCACAGCTTTGTTTTTGAAGCAGAGGAAAATCTGTTTTATCCATTCAGAATTTAGGAACATAAGTATTTGTGATATAATTTTAACTTGAGCAATGGAGAGCTAGTGTTGTAGGTAAGGGATTCAGTCTTAATATTTTGCCAAATAATTTGTTTGTTTTATTTTTGATTTTGTACCCCGCTGTTTTCTTCCTTCCTTTAAAGGACCTCTCCCTACCACACATCTGGGAGGATGGGGCGATGTGGGCTGTGGACCTCCCCACTACCATCCTCAATGCTGCTGTGATTGGCCTGTAAAAAGTGCAATTGAAGGTGGGTGAGGCAGTGCCAGTTTTTCCTACCCGTCCTTCAAGAAAATGTTTTAGGAAGAAAATCTGAGCCTGAAACTCATCCACAGATTTGAGTAAAAGGCAGCAGCCTTCAAACCATGAAATTGTGTTTGCTGCTCTTGACCTTGAGTTGGATTTTAGTTTATTGACTATTTTTGAAAGTTTTATTTGTGGTTAGCTTAAATATTTAGAATTGCTTTAAATTGTTTCACACTATTTTAGCATGTTTTAAATTTTATTTTTTAATCTGCATCTGATCTTTGAAGTTAAGTATACATTGTTACTAATTTTAGTACTAAACAGTAATTTTGTGTATTACAGTTGCTCACTTGCTAAATTCGACAGACATGAACTTTCGTCGAAGTGGTGCCCAATGTTTGAAAAGTCTTGTTTTGTGAAGTGTTTTACTGAAATTCTTATCTTCCAAATTCAGGAGAGAAGCCAGGTGGGAATGGTTCGCCTGAAAGTGCTACTGGTCCCCTAGAAGATGAAACTGTGGCAGTGAATGACGCAGACAATGTTCATTCTAATGGAATTCCAGGGACTCCAATCTCTGTGTCATATACCCCATCATTGACTGATGACAGATTGTCAGTTTCATCCAGTGACACTCAGGTGATGTCGAATAAAAGAGATTAAATTCATCCCTTTTTATAATACTTACGATATATATTGACTTTTTAAATTAATATTTTGGAGCACGTTGTTGTATTTTGCTTTGTGATAGTTTAAATTAGTCAAGTATCAACTTTGAATCGATGGTAGAAAATAGATTTCTGATTTATAAAACCACTGGTGTCCTGCCAGTTTTCCAGTACCCAAATCTGTCCACTTTAGAAACTTAACAGTATGTGGCTAATTAGCCATATGGAAGTACAGGACTCTAGTATTGTTGAAAAAGACCTGTTTTGTTGAAGCTTTTTGGCTTACACTGTTGAGATCAATTTGCAAAAATTACCAAGGTAAAACAACATGGATAATATATGAGAGGACATTTCTCAGGGCAATTCCTTTACAAATCAGTTGTTATGGACCAGACCAGACCCCCTCAAAATATATTAAGAAGATATCTTAGACCCTAACTTTTTCTTATTTTAATGGTAAATGTGAGGTGCTGTGTTCCAGATGCAATTCGATTGGTCAAA
>NC_063335.1:29623116-29633499 GCF_021869965.1 Rhincodon typus
GGGGGGGGGGGGGGGGGTTGCGTTCCTTGAAAAACGAGGACATCTGAGATGTACGGGAGTGGAATACCTCATCCTGGGAGCAGATGCGGCAGAGGCGAAGGAATTGGGAATAGGGGATGGCATTTTTGCAGGAAGGTGGGTGGGAGGAGGTGTATTCTAGGTAGCTGTGGGAGTCGGTGGGCTTGAAATGGATATCGGTTTCTAGGTGGTTGCTCGAGATGGAGACAGAGGTCCAGGAAGGTGAGAGAGGTGTTAGAGATGGTCCAGGTGAACTTAAGGTTGGGGTGGAAGGTGTTGGTGAAGTGAATGAACTGTTTGAGCTCCTCGTGGGAGCAGGAGGCGCTGCCGCCGATACAGTCATCGGACGAGTTCGGCAAAGCGGATGACGGTGTCAGTGGAGGGGGAATGGTCGGGCCTGCGGGACAGGAAGAAGCGGAGGGCCTTTAGGCCATCTGTATGGGGAATGCAGGTGTATAGGGACTACACGTCCATGTAAAGATGAGGTGTTGGGGACCGGGGAATTGGAAGTTCTGGAGGAGGTGGAGGGCGCGGGTGGTGTCACAGACATAGGTTGGGAGTTCCTGGACCAAGGGGGAGAAAATGGAGTCGAGATAGGTGGAGATAAGTTCGGTGGGGCAGGAGCAGGCGGAGACAGGCCCGACCAGTCCCCCTCCACTGACACCCTCATCCGCTTAGCCGAACTCGTCCTCACCCTCAACAACTTCTCTTTCAATTCCTCCCACTTTCTACAGACAAAGGGGGTAGCCATCGGTACCCGCATGGGCCCAAGCTATGCCTACCTCTTTGTAGGTTACGTGGAACAATCCCTCTTCCGTACCTACACTGGCCCTAAACCCCACCTCTTCCTCCGTTACATTGATGACTGTATTGGCGACGTCTCCTGCTCCCACGAGGAGCTCGAACAGTTCATCCACTTCACCAACACCGTCCACCCCAACCTTAAGTTCACCTGGACCATCTCTAATACCTCTCTCACCTTCCTGGACCTCTGTCTCCATCTCCGGCAACCACCTAGAAACCGATATCCATTTCAAGCCCAGTAACTCCCACAACTACCTAGAATAACACCTCCTCCCACCCACCTTCCTGCAAAAATGCCATCCCCTATTCCTAATTCCTTCGCCTCCGCCGCATCTGCTCCCAGGATGAGGCATTCCACTCCCGTACATCTCAGATGTCCTCATTTTTCAAGGACCGCAACTCCCACCTCCCACATCCGCTCTCCCCCACACACCACCTCCACAGTGGTCGAGAATGCCCTCGACCGTGTCTCCCACATTTCCCGCAACTCATCCCTCACACCTCGTAACCGCAGTAACAACCAAAAAAGAATCCCCCTCGTCCTCACGTACCACCCCACCAACCTCCGGATCCAACGCGTCATCCTCCGACAATTCTGCCATCTGCAATCCGACCCCACCACCAAAGACATTTTTCCCTCCCCACCCTTATCTGCCTTCCAGAGGGACCACTCTCTCTGTGACTCCCTTGTTCGCTCCACACTCCCCTCCAGCCCCACCACACCTGGCACTTTTCCCTGTAACCGCAGGAAATGCTACACCTGCCCCCACACTTCCTCCCTCACCCCCATCCCAGGCCCCAAGAAGACTTTTCACATCAAGCAGATGTTCACCTGCACATCTGCTAATGTGGTATACTGCATCCCCTGTACCCATTGTGGCCTCCTCTACATCGGGGAAACCAACCGGAGGCTGGGGACCGCATTGCAGAACACCTACGCTCGGTTTAAAAATTTCTGATGAAGGGTCTAGGCCCGAAACGTCAGCCTTTCTGCTCGGCCTGTTGTGCTCATCCAGCTCTGCACCTTGTTGTCTCGGATTTTCCAGCGTCTGCAGTTCCTACTATCTCTGAAACAAACTCTACCATGTTATACAATGTTCTGGTGTTAGATTGAAGTGTTAATTAAATGAATAATTAATTTAAGTAACATCAACTGCAGTCTCCACATGCTATATACTAGTTCAGCATTTTGATCAAATAACCTGTACATTCTATTTCAGTTGATCTCCAAAATCAAACTAATCCATTCAAACAACTCTTCCCATTGAAATATCATGCCTAGATTCCACCAACTGCATTATTGTCCTGTGTACTGAACATGCTTATTGCATCAAAAAGATGCATATAACTAAGGCCTTCCTACTCAGGGATTAGTCGGTTTAATTCATTACTCCAAGATCTTTTGTCACTCTTGTTTCATTAGTCAGAAAAAGAATGAACATGAGTATTTCAGTGTACTCAATAAATATTTTGCCTTTTGTGGCCTCTTCATTAAAGATCCACACTGTTTCACAAAAGTTAACATGATCATTAATCTAGCCTACAAATGTGATCAGCAACAATATGAATTCAACTTGAATTCTAAAGAATGGAAAAAGAAACACAATCAGATGAGTCACCCTGACTTCATGTAGGTATATCCAGTATACTCCGTAAAATGTCATGGATGAATCTTTCACTGTTTCAAATATACTTGCTATCAGTTGAAACTTCTCCCAACCATAGCTATTACTTGCAGTAATAATTCAAATCATTCAAATAGCTAGAACAGCTATTACCACAGCATGAAAAGCAATGCCAAATTCCAGAGCAAATAAAAAAGTGCAATTTTGTTTAGCACCTTCATGTTTTAAAACAAGATTCTATATCAATTTAACATATACCTTAAATGAAATAAATACATCTAACATTATATTACTTATACATTAATGTCAGCAAAGCTTTGTTAAATTATCACTTCATTTCACAGTACGTCAGACATTCATCAGCTTTTGTGTCAGTGTCAATTAAATCAATAAAAGATTTGAGAGATAATCTTTGTGTGAAACAAAATTAGTTTCTTATTTGTTGATTTGTCTCCTAGTCCAGGCGTTAATTATCACCACAATACCTTTAAAATTACAAGTCGTATCCCAATGACCATGCATATCCCACATGCAAACACATACAAAACATTCTTATTTCTTTGTAGTATCATCATCTGGTCTGAATTTGTCCCATCCACCATTCAACTTTTCGATTTTTTCATGTGTTTTAAATACACTGAAACGTCACTGTTGATTGTGCGTGTTAAATATAAACACACATTTGTGAATACAATACCTTGAAATCACCTTATGTCAGATGAATTGAGTCCCGCACTTGTTTGACACAAGTCTACACAACAACAATTTTCATTTATTTTAGGACTGACAGTATTGAAATTATCATTAGTAATTGCTTTGTTCATTCTCACATTGCCTTGTAAATTGAAACCTCCGTGCCCTGTGTCCATTATAAATAAAGGAAAGATGCCTCTCACCTAGTGCCACCTCACAGGCTTTGCGCAGCTGAGAGTGGTGCGCCTTCTTCACCTCCTTATCAGCCAAAATCTTCTCAAGCGCCCGAGTGAGAAACATGTTCTTCGTCTTTTTCCCTTCGTACATGACGGGGCAGCTCACTCGAAGCGGCCTAAGACTCTTTCACTCACTCTCTCCTGCTGGATTTTCCGAATTTTATTAATTTATTCCGTCTTCCTCCGCTTTACCCGTTCAGGAAGGGCACGGACAGTAAAGGCAAGGAGCTGAGGAGGGTAATCCGGGCAATAGCAGGGAGCTACAGCCTCCTGCCTGCCTGAAGGACTAGTGAATTCTGACGGCTCTAACCGGGACAAGGGTGAAGCCAGAGGCCAAGCTCCTCCATTACACAGACCCGGCCGCCATCTTGGGAGGAAGCAGCGTCACAGGCGGCGAGGCGGGGCTAGGCGCGTGCGGAGAGGGGCGGCTCTGGGATAACTGTCAGACCCGGGAACAACAACCGGGATAACCGTCAGACCTGTGATAACCATCAACCCGGGAATAACAACTGGGATAACTGTCGGACCTGGGATAACCATCAAACCGGGAATAACAACCGGGATAACCGTCAGACCTGTGATAACCGTAAGACCCGGGAATAACAGCCGGGATAACCATCAGACCTGTGATAACCGTCAGACCCGGGAATAACAACGGGATAACTGTTAGACCTGTGATAACTGTCAACAGGGATAACCACCAGATCCAGGAATAACAGCCTGGATATTCATCAGGATAACAACCGGGATAACCGTCAGACCCAGGAATAACAACCAGGATAACTGTCAGACCTGGGACAGGAACCAGGATAACCACCAGGATAACGGTCAGACCTGGGAATAACCACCGGCATAACAACCGGGATAACCGTCAGACCCAATATTGGGCAAAACTTTCCTATATTTTGGCAAAATATTTTCTTGAGTGAGATTCACGTTGCCCAGTCTGACATGGCACGTTCCAACTTTTCTCACTCATTCTTCAACTTATTCATTGTGCATCAAGGCTCTACAGTACCCATTGTGGAATTGCGTGGCAAAGAGGAAGGAGTCTGCTAGCAGTTTCCAGCAGATGTAACATCCGCACCATTTTTAAAGAACAACTCCACAACACCTCAGACACTGCAAACTAGGAGCTGCTCTTCACACTGTGGTCCTGCACCAATATCCCCAAGGAAATGGGGAAGCAAGACTATCCTTGGTTTGTCAACAGGAACCTGAAGGATGGAGTGGTGGAGCAGTGTATCCTGCTGACTAGCAAAGGAGGTCATACCGCGAGGAATAAGCAGGCTGAGCCAAGATAGTGGCCCAGGTGAAATGCAACGTACAACAATGGGAAGGAGGTTAATGACCATCTGTGCTCTGTAAGGCTATGTGTTGCCATCCTCTTTCACTCATCACTGTAGCTACACATGCCTGTCATTGAGGCTTGTGGACTTTAACTCAAGGCATACGCGATTCAATGGCCCTCACCCGCTTCATCCTCCCAAATTAACCAACTGCTCTCTGGGAACATCGCCTGCATCACCATGAATTGCTCATCTATCCACAATAAACACCCCCCCACCCTGCCAATCTTTGCATTGTCTGTAAACTTACTAATTACACCACCTACATTATTCTCCAAATCAATTATATCTCTTACAAACAACAGCAGTCCCTGCACTGATCCCTGAAGAACACCACTAGTCACAGACCTCTACTCAGAAAAACACCCTCCCACTGCTCCTTGCTGTCTCCGATGACCAAACCAGTTCTATATCCATCTTCCAGCTCACTGCGGATCCCATGTGACTTCACCTTTTATATCAGCCTGCTATGAGGGACTTTGTCAAAGGCCTTGCTAAAGTCCATGTGGACAACATCTACTGCCCTGCCCTAATCAATTATCTTTGTCCCTTCCAAAAAAACTCAATCAATTTTGTGAGATATGACCTTCCCTGCACAAAGTCATGCAGCCTATTACTAATTAGTCTATATTGTTCCAAATGTGAGTAAATCTTATTCCTAAGAATCTTCTCCAATTTCCCTACCACTGATGTAAGGGTCACCGGCCTATAATTTCCCGGATTATCCCTGTTGCTCTTTTTAAACAAGTGAACCACATTCGCCATTCTCCAGTCCTCTGGCACCTCTCCTGAAACTAAAGAGGATACAAAGGTTTTGTACAAGGCTGTAACAATTGCCTCACTGTCTCCCTTAGCATTCTGGGATAGATCCCATCAAGTCCTGGGGACTTGTCCACCTTAATGCTTTTCAAAACACCCAACACCTCAATCATTTTTCTATCGTCATGCCATAGAATATCAATATACCCCTCCTGAGACTCACCATCCACCATGTCATTCTCCTCTCAGAATACCAAGGCAAATTAAGGACCTCATCCTGATGAAGGGTCTAGGCCCAAAACGTCAGCCTTTCTGCTCCTATGATGCTGCTTGGCCTGCTGTGCTCATCCAGCCCTGCACCTTGTTGTCTCGGATTCTCCAGCATTGCAGTTCCTACTATCTCTGATTCAATTTTAACCCCACTGCGAAGCCTCTTCTAAGGATGCCTAGCCTGAAGAAGTTACCCTCCTTCCTCCGGACAAACCTCAGGGGATCTCTCTTCCACTGCAACTCTCTCGTAATCTCTTCGGCCCTGAAACTGCTCGACCATGTCCTGAAGCGAACCAGGTACTACAGCCACATCACCTTTCTTAGTACCTGCCTACGGAACCAGATCATCCCCAATGGACTACAATCCACATTCAAGCCTTCCCAATTTGGCCCCAACCGTGACAATATCTACACTCATGGCATTGAGATCCTTCAGAAGCGTTTCTCCCTGCGACTCCTGAAACACACACTTGCAGCAATGCGCCGGCATCTCCAGGCACTACAATCAAGCCTACCCCAGCTCAGAGCCTCCCTCTCCCAGACCTGCAAAGGACCTCTCCTGTTTTTCATTCTTCGTAGGATCCACAACCTGAACTCACAATTCTACTCAGCTTTATTGGACACTAAAAACCGTAAGTACAGTAAACTTATTGGTGCCTACCACCCAAAACGGGCTTCCTCCACCCCCCAAATCCCCAGCCATACCCAGGACCTTCCCCACAATGTGCCCGCTGCCATTGGCCATGAGGCCACTGTCGGAGAACCCACAGATGACGTCACATCCGCCACCGTCGGGTTCCCCACTTCTGGGACAGCGAACGCCATCACTGCCAATGCCACCGCCCTTTTCTGATGAAGGGTCTAGGCCCGAAACGTCAGCCTTTCTGCTCCTATGATGCTGCTTGGCCTGCTGTGCTCATCCAGCCCTGCACCTTGTTGTCTCGGATTCTCCAGCATCTGCAGTTCCTACTATCCCTCATCCACTTCCTCTGACTCCATGCATAAATTCCCTCCTTTGTACTTGATTGGACGTTCCCTTTCTCTACCTACTCTTTTGCTCCTCATTACTATGGAAAACGTCTTGGGATTTTCCTTTTCCTTTTCTGTTTGAGAAAGACATTTCATGGTCACTTTATACACTCTTAGTTTGACTTCTTTCCTGCTATCTTTGAATTCTACAAGGACTAATTCTGTCTTCAGTTTCCTAAACCTTACAAATGCCTCCTTTTTTTTGATGAAACCTTCAATTTCTC
Organism: Rhincodon typus; assembly: GCF_021869965.1. Taxonomy (NCBI): domain Eukaryota; kingdom Metazoa; phylum Chordata; class Chondrichthyes; order Orectolobiformes; family Rhincodontidae; genus Rhincodon; species Rhincodon typus. The sequence goes on from NC_063335.1 coordinate 29,630,124, forward strand.
TTGTCATCCAAGGTTTCCGAATCTTGCCATCCCTATCCTTTATTCTTACAGAAATGTGCTGGTCCTAAACTTGAATCAACTGACCTTTAAAAGATTACCACATGCTAGATGTAGATTTATCCTCAAACAGCTGCTCCCCAGTCTACATTCCCCAGTTCCTGCCTAATATTGTATTAAAAGTGAAAGAACTGCAGATGCTGTAAATCAGAGACAAATATAGAAATTACTGGAAGAGCTCAGCTGGTCTGGCAGCATCAGTGGAGAGAAATAAGAGTAACGTTTTGAGTTGAGGACCCTTCCTCAGAACAGTTCTGAGGAAGGGGCACTCGACCTGAAACGTTAACTCTGATTTCTCTCCGCAGATGCTGCCAGACCGGCTGAGTTCTTCCAGCAATTTCTATTTTTGTCTCTGCTTAATATTGTGGTAGTTAGCCTTCCCCCAAATTAGTAGTTTTACCAAAGAACTTCTCTTATTCTCATCCATTAGTAACTTAAATCCCACAGAGTTATGGTCACCATTCCCAAAATGCTCCCCCACTGAAATTTTGATTACCTGACTGGGCTAATTCCCTAATACCACGTCAAGTATGGACCCTTCCCTAGTTGGACTATTTACATCTTGTTGCTAAAAACACACCTAACAAAGTCTTCCCCCATCCAAGCCCCTGGCACTAAATAAGTCCCAGTCAATATAGGGAAAGTTAAAATCACCACCAGAACAATCCTGTTGTTTTCACAATTTTCTATAATTGTCCACATATCTGTTCCTGTATCACCTGATGGTTGTTGGGAGGCCTGTATTACAATTCCATGAAAGTGAATGCACCTTTCCTATTCCTGATTTCTACCGATATGGCTTTGCTGGATTAGGCCTCTAATGTGTCCTTCCTCACGACAGCCCTGATATTCTCCCTAATAAATAATGCAACTCCACCACCTCTTTTACATCCCTCTCTATTTTGCCGGAAACATCTAAATCCCAGAACGTTAAGCTGCCAGTCTTGTCCCTCTATTAGTTAAATTTCTATAATAGCTACAACATCATAGTTATATGTATAAATCCAAGCTCTTTTGCACTTTCTCTGAAGCCTCCACATCCTTCCTGTACCATGGAGACCAGAACTGCACACAATACTCAAATATAGCCTAATGTCATATACAGCTGCAACGTGACTTTCCAACTTTTATAGTTAATGCCCCAAACTGCAAACAAGCATGCTGCCTGCCTTCTTTACCACTTTATCCACTTATGTTGCCACTTTCACAGAGCTACGGACTTGTAACCAAAGATCCCTCTGTTTGTCAATGCTCCTAAGGGTCTTGCAATTAACTGTTTCTGTTCCTCCTGCATTTGATCTTCTAAAATGCATGACCTCACACTTGTCCAGATTAAACTCCATAAGCGATTTCTGCACCCAATTTTACAACCGATCTATATCCTGCTGTATCCTTTGATAACATTCCTTACTATCCATAATTCCACCAACTTTTGTGCAATCTGCAAACTTACTAATCAGACGATCTCCATTTTCATCTAAGTCATGTATAAAAATATTGTAAACAACAGGGATCCTTGTGGAACGTCACTGGTCATAGACCTCCGGTCAGAAAAACACCTCTCCATGTTTGCCTTCTGTCTCCTTTGACCAAGCCAAGATTTTATTCAATTTACCTACTTACTACGGATCTAATGCAACTTAATCTTCTGGAACAGCCTACCATCAGGGACCTTGTCAAATTCTTTAGTAAAGTCCATGTAAACAACATCTACTGTCCTACCCTCATAAACCATTGTTACTTCCTCAAAAAATTCAACCAAGTTTGTGAGACAAGTCCTCCCCCTCCATAAAGCCATGCTGACTATCCCTAATAAGGCCACTCTTTTCCAAATATGAGTAAATCCGGTCCCTAAGAATCTTCTAAAGTAATTTCCCTACTACTGACATATAGTTCACCATCCTATAATTTCCTGGATTATCCTTGTAGCCCTTCTTAAACAAGGAACAACATTGGCTATTCTCCAGTCTTCTCAGACTTTGCCTGTGGCTAAAGAGGATACAAAAATCTCTGTCAATGCCCCAGCAATCTCCTCTGTTGTCTCCATCAGTATCCTGGGATAGATCCCATTAGGCCCTTGCCACTTATCTACCCTAATGTTTTTCAAGACATCTGAGACCTCCTCCTTCTTAATATTGACATGCTCCAGAATATCAACGTATCCATTCCTAATCTTACCATGATCTATGTCCTTCTCATTAGTGAATACCGATGCAAAATTCTCATTAAGGACCTCACCCATTTCCTCTAGCTCCTCCTTTGTCCTTGAGTGGATCTTGCCATTCCCTAGTTACCCTCTGGCTCCTAATATATGTACAAAATAACTTAGGATTCTTTTTCATCTTACTTGCCAAGGACATTTTGTGGCCCATTTTAGGCCTACTAATTCCTTGCTGAGGTTCTATCCTGCTTCTTCTATTGTCTGATTTCAGTTTCCTAAACTTTACATATGTTTCTCTTTCCTTTTTGACTACACTTTCAATATCTCTTGTCATTCCCGAATCTTGCAATTTTTACTTTTCATCTCACAGGAATGTGCTGGTCCTGAATAAAAACTGAAAGAACTGCGGATGCTGTAAATCAGGAACAAAAACAAAGTTGCTGGAAAAGCCCAGCAGGTCTAGCAGCATCTGTGAAGGAAAAAACAGATTTAACCTTTCGCGTCCAGTGACCCTTCCATTAGAACTCAGAACTGTTCTGAGGAACTCAGTCCTGAGTCCTGAGTTCTGAGGAAGGGTCACTGGACCCTAAGCATTAACTCTATTTTTTCCTTCACAGATGCTGCCAGACCTGCTGAGCTTTTCCAGCAACTTTGTTTTTATGCTGGTCCTGAACGCTGATCAATTGGCCTTTAAAAGACTCCCACATGTCAGATATGGATTCATCTTCAGACACCTGTCCCAATCTAATTTCTCCAGTTCCTGAACAGTACTAATGTAATCAGCCTTCTTCCAATTTAGCACTTTCACCAAGGACAAATCTTAGCCTTATTCAATAACTATCTTAACACTTACTGAATTATGATTGCTGTTCCCAAAATCCTCCCCTACTGAAACTTTGATCACCTGGCCAGGCTCATTCCCTAATACAAGGTCTAGTATGGCCCCTTCTCCAGCTGGACTATTTACATATTGTTTCAAGAAACCCTCCTAGATGCACCTAACAATTTCTGCCCCATCTAAGCCCCCAGTACTAAGGGATTCCTGTCAGTGTAGGGGAAATTAAAATCATCCACTTCAATAAACCTGTTGCTTTTACATCTTTGATAACAAGGTGTAGAGCTGGATGAACACAGCAGGCCAAGCAGCATCAGAGGAGC
>NC_063335.1:29633999-29664898 GCF_021869965.1 Rhincodon typus
CCATTGGATGTAATTGATTTGCATTTCCAGCAGGCCTTTGATAAGGTGCCACACAGGACGCTGCTAAATAAGATAAGAGCCCATAGTGTTAGGGGCAAGGTACTGGCAATGGATAGAGAATTGGCTGACTGGCAGAAGGCAGAGAATGGGAATAAAGGGATGGTAGCTGATGACTAGTGGAGTTGCGCCGGGGTCAGCATTGGGACCACAACTACTCATATATTTAATTACCTGGACAAAGGAACTGAGGGCATTGTTGCTAAGTTTGCAGATATCACAAAGATAGGTGGAGGGCTAGGGAGTGTTGTGGAAACGGGAGGTCTGCAGAAGGACTTGGACAGGCTAGGAGAGTGAGTAAAGAAGTGGCAGATAGAATACAATGTGGCAAAGAGTGCAGTTATGCACTCTGGTAGGAAGAATAGAGGGGTAGCCTATCTTCTAATTGGGAAAGGCTTCGGAAATCTGAAGCACAAAGGGGCTTAAGAGCCCGAGTTCATCATTCTCTTCAGGGTAATATGCAGGTTTAGTTGGCAATTAGGAATGCAATGTTAGCATTCATTTCAAGAGGGATAGAATGCAACAGCAGAGATATATGCCTCTGCTCAGACTGCAATTGGAATATTGTGAGCAGTTTTGGACACTGTATCTAAGGAAACGTTTAAGGGAGGGGAAAAGTTTATGGGAGATATGCGTGGAAAGTTCTTTATGCAGAGGGTGGTGGGTGCTTGGAATGCATTGCCAGCGGAGGTGGTAGAGGCGGGCACGATAGCGTCATTTAAGATGTATCTAGACAGATACATGAATGGGCAGGGAGCAGAGGGATACAGATCCTTGGAAAATAGGTGACAGGTTTAGATAGAGGATCTGGATCGACGCAGGCTTGGAGGGCTGAAGGGCCTGTTCCTGTGCTGTAATTTTCTTTGTTCTTTGTTTTGTTCTTTGAAACGTGCTGGCTTTGGAGTGGGTCCAGAGGAGGTTTACAAGAATGATCCCAGGGATGAAGGGCTTTTCAAATCAGGAGCTGCTGAGGACTCTGGGTCTGTGCTTGATGGAATTTAGAAGGATAATGGGGATCTGACTGAAACTTATAGAATACAGAGAGGCCTGGATAGAGCAGATGTGGAGAAGATGTTTCCACCAGTAGGAGAGACTAGGACCCAAGGGCACAGCCTCAGAGGGAAGAGATGATCCTGTAGAACTGAGATGAGGAGGAATTTCTTCAGCTAGAGAGTAGTGAATCTGTGGAACTCATTGCCACAGAGGGCTGTGGAGGCCAAGTCATTGAGTGTATTTAATACAGAGATAGATTTTCCATTTTCTCTGCAGAGCGGGATGCATCCCTGGTACCACTACAGTAAATCTTCTCTGCACCTTCTCCGTAGTCATGACATCCTTCACAAAATGTGATATTTAGCTTGGATACAAAACAATTTAAAATTTTCAACTCTAGCTGATCAGGAATTATGTCACAGTTACAAAATTGGCTTGAGGGTAGGAGACAGAGGGTGGTGGTAGAGTGTTGTTCATATAGGAGGCTTGTGACCAGTGGCATCCTGCAAGGATTGGTGTTGGATCCATTTATATAAATGATTTGGATGAGAATATAGAGGGCATGGTTAGGAAGTTTGCAGGTGACACCAAAACTGGTGGTATAGAAGACAGTGAAGAAGTTATCTAAGATTACAATGGGACCTTGATCAACTGGGCCATGGGCTGAGAAATGGCAGATGGAGTTTAATTCAGATAAATGCAAGGTGTTGCATTTTGATAAGACAAACCAGGGCAAGACTTACACGCTTTATGGTAGGATCCTGGGGAATGTTGTTGAACTACGGTATATAGTTTCAGGTATGTAGTTCCTTGCAAGTGGCATCACAGATAGACAGGGTGGGGAAGAAGGCATTTGGTATCCTTGCCTTCAACAGTCAGAGCACTGAGTACAGGAGTTGGGGTGTCATGTTACGCCTGTACAGGACATCAGTAAGGCCACATTTGGAGTACTGCGTACAATTCTGGTTACCCTGCTATAGGAAGGATGTTATTAAACTGGAAAGGGTGCAAAAAAAAATTTACAAGCATGTTACCAAGACTGGAGGGTTTGAGTTATAAGGAGAGGCTGGTACTTTTTTCCCTGACGTAGGAGGCTGAGGGGCGACCTCATACAGGCTTATAAAATCATGAGGGGCATAGATAAGGTGACTAGCTAAGACCTTTTCCCCAGGCTAGGGGCATCGAAAAGTTGATGGCATAGGTTTAAGGTGAGAGAGGAAAGATTTAAAGGAGACCTAAAGAGAAACATTTTCACACTCAGGGTAATGCGTATATGGAATGAGCTGCCAGAGGAAGTCGTAGACATTTAAAAGACATTTGGGCATGTAGATGGATAGGAAAAGTTTAGAAGGATATGGGCCAAATGCAGGCAAATGGGACTCGTTCAGTTTAGGAAAACTGGTCGGCATGGACAAGCTGGGCCGAAGTGCCTGCTTCCGTGCTGCATGACTCTATCATTCCTGATTTTTCTTTCTATTGGCCATGCAATGGTACTAGGCAACCAATACGTGCCAGTGAATTAATAATGAAATTAATCACTTGGAAAACTGTGTTCCACAATTATAATGTAATGACTGATTACTGTCGTTAACTTGAAATATTTTCAGCAACATATTTAAAACTTATATTGACAAGTTGGTTGACAAAAGTAATGGATTGCTTACATTCCTTTGTATTCAGTGAGGTTCCCTTATCTTAATGTAGTTTTGAGCTCTTTATTCTATAGAACAAGATTAATATAGCTTCATAGAAGACTCGAATAAAGCTGTCAGGTCTTCCTCTGTCTGAGGCCTTGGTGACAGTTTTGTTACTCTCTCCTAAACGAGAACAGCAGAAAAACTATTTATTGTCTCCAAATTGTTTAAGGTGGTTCTTTTTCAGTATACATGCACTTACCTACCCCTGGAATAAGCTGCCAATGGGTCTGGTTCCTGGAAGAGAAACATTGTAAACCTGGATTTCAGGAGTTAGTGATGAGGAGAGATTATACAAATTACTGAAAGAACCGTGGATACTGCAAATCAGGAACAAAAGCAGAAGTTGCTGGAAAAGCTCAGCAGATCTGGCAGCATCTGTGAAATAAAACTAGAGTTAATATCTCAGGTCTGGTGATCCTTCCTCAGAATTCACTGCTACATCTGTTCCAGGCATGCCTGACTTGAAGAAGTTCTACTCCTCTCTCCGACAGTTCTGAGGAAGGGTCACCGGATCCGAAACATTTACTCCGATTTTTCTTCACAGATGCTGCCAGACCTGCTGACCTTTTCCAGCAACTTCTGTTTTTGTTCCTATTATACAAATTAGTCCTGTTTTCTCCAGAATTTAGAAGCTTAAGGAGTGACCTGATCAAAGTTTTCAAGGTATTAACAGGAAAAAAAAGGGTAGATACAGATAAACTATTTCCACTGGATGGGGATTCTGGAATTATAGGGCTTAGTCTGAGAATTAGGGCCAGACCATTCAGGAGAGATGTTAGCAAGCACTCCAGGTTTGGAGTGTACAGGTTTGGAACTCCCTTCCATAAATGGCAATGGATGCTGGATCAGTTGTTAATTTTAAATCTCTGACAGATTCATTTTGGTAAGCAAAGATACTAAGGGATATGGGCCAAAGGCAGGTAAATGGAGGTCGGCTGCAGATCAGCCATGAACTCACTCAATGGTGGAACAGGCTCAAGGGGCTGAATAGACCACTCCATTTCCTATGTTTTGATGTCAGGATCATGGAGATTCCTTCCACTTCTAAAGACGTAGCTCAAAATGGTATTGAACCTAAGGAATTCAAGCAAACATCCAGGTGCCTGATTGGCTAGCAGAGATCTGGAAGTTGGCTACTTCCGCATCAGGCATATACCTTCACGGTCGATACAGTGTGGAGCTGAAGTATGCTGAGTCTTCCTGATTACCTTGACACTTTCAAAGTATCCAGCTTTAACCTCTTTAATGATCAATTCTAACACTTTTTCCAGGATGGCCATCAATCTAATTGACCTATATCCTGACTGTTTTCTGGTTCTTTTCCTTCTTGAATAGAGGGGTTATACTGACAACTGATGGAACCTTTCTAGAATCTTGTGAATTTTGGAAAATTAACACTAACTCTGACCATACTACCTCATTAGCTACCTCGTTTAGACTCAAGGATGAAGTTCTTCAGGAGTTGGAGCCGTGTCAGTTCACAGTCCATTGATTTGCTCCACATTTCCATTGACTGGCTCTACATTTCCAACTACTTCCCTCATGATTGTAATTTCATTAAGTTCCTCTTTCCCAACTCCTGATTTACAGACATTACTGCAATGTATTTTTCTATCCTCTATCGTGAAGAGAGAAGCAAGATATTTCTTCATTTCATAAACCTTTTCCTTATTATCAACTATGAACTCCCATTCTCACTCTCCAGGGGAACAGTCCTACTCTCTCTTGTTTACTCTCTCTTGTCCTCAAATATGTGTGGAAACTGTTGCTATCTACTTTTAGCAGCCTTCTTCTTATACTCTCAGTGCTTTCTCCTGATCAATCCTTTGGTCACTCTGCCTTCCTTCATGTTCTGTCCAATTATCTAACCAGCCACTCATTCTTATGCAAGTATATGCTTTTTCCTTCAGTTTGAAGCTTTCTTTAAATTATTTATTTAACCAGAGATGTGGGTCCTCCCTTTGGAGGTTTTCCTTATCACAGGAATGTACGTATTGTGAGTGTTCTGAAATCTCCCCTCAAATATCTGCCACTGCTTCACTGTTAATCTATCCTCTATCCTAGCATACCAGTTCACTTCAGCCAGCTCAGCTTTCATACCCATATAGTTACCCTTTTTTAAGTTTAAAATTAGTCTTTTTGACAGCCAACTGCTCTCATGAAGGCTAGCTATACAATTTAGCTTAATGCATTTCAATGACCTTCTACATTAACCTTGAGAACAGCCTAGAGGATGGTTAAAGTGGCACAATCTCCCCCAAAAAGTGCCAAGAAAGACAATAGGAATTGCCAGCTCTGTGGGCGACAGGAGGTGATGGCCTCATGGTATTATCGCTGGACTGTTAATCGAGAGACCCAGGAATGTTCTTGGGGCCTGGGTTTGAATCCTGCCATGAATTCAATAAAAAAACACCTGGGATTAGGAGTATAATGATGACCATGAATCGATTGTCCGGGAAAACCCATATGGTTTGCTAATGTCCTTTGGGGAAGGATTTCCTTACCTGGTCTGGCCTAAATGTGACTCCTGACCCACAACAATGTGGTTGACTCTTAACTGCCCTCTGGGCAATTAGGGATGGGCAATAAATGCTGCCTAGCCAGCGACACCCTCATTCAATGAATTTTAAAAAAAACTGCTGATTCCACATCGATTCTTCAGATACGAGGGGAACCACAGAAGAGTATTAAATAATTTAGCTTGGACATACTCAAATAATGAGTCTTGAATGCTATAGCACAGGAAGTATGACTGCAAAACTTATGTCTTCCCTTAAGATTACTCTGAAGTTTGGTTTACCATAGTAACAAACCATTTCCCAAGTTATTTACTATTTTTCTCATATTGCATTTTATTTTGTCCCTCTATTGGATCATCATAGAATCCCTACAATGTGGAAGCAGGCCATTCAGCCCACTGGGTCCACACTGACCAACTCCAACACTGTAACCCTGCGTTTTCCATGGCTAATCCACCTAGTCTGCACATCCCTGGATGCTATGGGCAATTTAGCATGGCCAATCCACCCTAACCTGCACATCTTTGGACTTTGGGAGGAAACCGGAGCACCCGGAGGAAACCCACGCAGACATGGGGAGAATGTGCAAACTCCACACAGATAGTCACTCGAGGGTGGAATCAAAACTGGGTCCCTGGCATGGGACAGCAGTGCTAACCACTGAGCCACTGTGCCTGAATTTGTAAAAGTCAAAACTAATCTCTCCTTCTTGAAGCAGTGCTGTAGACTACTACACACCTGAGGCAGAGTTCCTTTGACTAGATCTGGAATGTCTTCTCTGCTGTAACCAACTGCAGTTAGGCCATCTTCAACCTTCAACTCAAAGAGGAATTTGCGAAGAGCATCAGCCAGAACTAATCCTGCATCTTCACGTTTCACAGTCTGCACATCAGTCCCTGAAGGAGACAAAGAGCTCAGTTTGTGGTATCAGCTAGGAATGAGGTCACACTGTATGCTCAGTAAATTACAACTTCATTTTACTTTCCTCTGCATCTGATTCCAGGAAATGCACCACACATCAAATCATGCGCATACAAGCAAACTGAATGCAATGACTAGTTACTCCAACAAAGCTCGTCTTATTTCTAAGCCACGTGTTGATTAGTGCCTTACAAAGAAATTCTTTGTGAAAATCAGAGAAACTGAATTTCTCGCCTGCCAAGAACTGTTTTGCAATTACAATATATTTTAGGCCCAAAGCTCTTTGATATTTGCTGTGGATCAAATTTATTAATTGCAGTCTGCTAATTGAGACTGGAGTCCCAGGTAGACAGGATAATGAAGAAAGCATTTGGTATGCTTGCCTTCATTGGTCAGTGCATTGAGTACAGGAGTGGGAGGTCATGTTGTGGCTATACAGTACATTGTTTAGGCCAATATTGGAATACTGCATGCAATTCTGGTCTCCCTACTATAGGAAGGATGTCGTGAAACTTAAAAGGGTTCTGAAAAGATTTACAAGAATGTTGCCAGGTTTGGAGGGTTTGAGCTATACGGAGAGGCTGAATAGACTGGAGCTTTTCTCCTTTTAGTGTCAGATGCTGAGAGGTGGCCTTATAAAGGCTTATAAAATCATGAGGGGCATGGAAAGGGTAAATAGACAAGGCCTTTTCCCCAGGGTGGGGGGTGTCGAAAACTAGAGGGCATAGGTTTAGGGTGAGAGGGGAAAGATTTAAAAGGGACCTGAGGGGCAACTTTTCAAACAGAGGGTGGTCGTGTGTGGAACGAGCTGCCAGAGGAAGTGGTGGAGGCTGGCACAGTTACAGCATTTAAAAGGCATCTTGATGGCCATATGAGTAGGAAGGGTTTAGGGGGACACGGGCCAAATGCTGGCAAATGGAACTAGATTAATTTAGGATATCTGGTCGGCATGGACGAGTTGGACCAAAGAGTCTGTTTCCATGCTATATATCTCTATGACTCTACAATTAACCAGAAGATAAATAACTAATTATAACTTAATATTAATTTTAGTAATATTCACTATAGTTTCTTTATTAACTGTAAATTTATTGATCCACACATACTGGAAAGATAATCTGTAAACAATGTTCTACATATGGGATTTATATCTAATTGATAAGCTGATCTGAAAAATCTGTGCAGATTAAATACATTGTATTTTATTCAATTAGTCATTGAGATTGGTTAATAAGCAAACATAATTACAAAACAGACAAATGGTGTCTCACTTAATGACAGTTGAGGTTAGTTGTCAACCTTATCAATTTGATTTCCATAAAAATATTTTTGTAAGAGCATTACCAAAAATGAAATGAAATAGAGGTTCTACAGATTTACAAATTCACTTCCAAATGCTCAGTTCTAATACTGTTGAAGTGGTCAGTTAGAATTGTACTTTCCCACCTAGTATCTCAGCTGCTTCCAAGTGCCGGTCAGGACACACAGAGCCTGTGAAAGTGAAGACTGCAGGTGAAGTCAAAACCACCGAGAGGCCATGGGGCTGCAAAGACAAGACAAAGTTTATGTTGTTGGAGCAGTAATTGCCAAAAAAATTCTTGGCAAGAAAGAAAATGGTTAAAATCAACTTCCTTCCAAATCCTCATATCAATGACTTCACCAAGATCTTCTCTAGCTGTGATTTTGTAAAACTAAATGCTTGTACATCTCTGTCTCCACTCTCAAACCCAATCCCAATGGTCATGTTTTCTGGTTACCTACCACTGGCTGAGGTAGGTTGCTGCCATCAAGCCTTCTTTCTATTCTTTCAAAATAACATCTAGACACGTTACAGTGCCTGTAATAAAAACAAAATTCACGCTGCCAAAGAGAAACTTACAGAACTGCAACAGAAACTTATCCTATTTTAATCAAAATATCATTACTGGGGTGCTACAGCACCCCCAGTTAATCCTCCTTTCTACTCTTAGTGCAAGGGCACGTCTACCAGCAGTTGAGGATAGACCGCAACAGAATCTGAACAAGAAGAATCTTACATAACAAGGTCTAGTTTATTACATCTTTCTCCATCCAAAGACAATGTGACATCATAAAGTGGGGCAGGAATAACAGAATCCAACACTAACTGTCAAAATGATTACATTACGCAACATAGATCCTAAACAATTTAGAGTTTCTTCCACATGTCCCTTCTTCAATCCACAGGAGACTAATGTCCTCTGTCAAAGCTGCTATTTGTTCACTACAGCTACTGATCATCAATTCCCTTCCCCTCTTGCTTGCTGACACATCCGCTGTTTATTTACATCAGGCATTATTCCTATCCTTTTAAATCCTTAATGCTCCCACCCTTTATAAAGTCCTATCTTAACATTGCACACTACTATTCAATTTCTATTGAAGGTTCTTACAATTACTTTTGCCATCGAAGTACTACCTATCTAATTTCCAAACAGCACAAACCATCCTGCCCAATTTTGGTCCCCTTACTTGAGGAGGGATGTAGATGTATTGGAAGCAGTTCAGAGGTTGATTCCAGAGATGAAGGGCTTGTCTTACAAGGAGATCTACTTGAGGTGTAAAAGATGCTAAAGGGGATTGAGGAAGTTGATGTAGAGAGGATAAAAATACAAAGTTGCTGGAAAAGCTCAGCAGGTCTGGCAGCATCTGTGAAGGGAAAAACAGAGTTAATGTTTTGGGTCCGGTGACCCTTCCTCAGAACTGATGGTGGCTGGGAAGATGTCAGTTTATATGGTGAAACTAGGGAGGTGGGTGGGGTAGGGAGTAAATGATAGGATAGGGCCCAAAGAGAGAGAAAGACAGTTGGACAGACAAAGGAGTTGCTAACGATCAGGCTGGGAGGGTGAATAGTTGTTAATGGGGACTGTTAGTGACTAACAACGGGGGTCTGTAATGTCAGGCTATGTGGTAACAAGGCCTGGTGTGTGGGGTTGGGGGCTGGGACATGGGAGACTTTAGGCCCTAAAATTATTGAACTCAATATTGAGTCCGGAGGGCTGCAGGGTCCCCAGGTGGATGTAGAGAGGATGTTTTCACATGTGGGGCAATCTTGAACAAAAGGTCATAGTTTTAGGATAAGGGGTAGCAGTTTTAAAACAGAGAGGAGGAGAAATTACTTCTCAAAGGTTCATGAATCTGCAGAATTCACTACCCCAGCGTGTGATAGAAGCTGGGACATTGAGTAAATTTAAAATAAATTTAGACAGATTTTTCATTAGTAATGGGCTATGGAGAGCGAACAGCAAAGTAAAGTTGAGGCTGAGATGAGATCAGCCATGATCATATCAAATGGTGGAGCGTGTCTATGTGTGTTTCTTCTGGGTGCTCTGGTTTCCTCCCATAGTCTAAAGAACATAGAACATTACAGCGCAGTACAGGCCCTTCGGCCCTCGATGTTGCGCCGACCTGTGAAACCAATCTGAAGCCCATCTAACCTAAACTATTCCATTATCATCCATATGTTTATCCAATGACCATTTAAATGCCCTTAAAGTTGGCGAGTCTACTATTTTTGCAGGCAGGGCATTCCATGCCCTTACTACTCTCTGAGTAAAGAACCTACCTCTGACATCTGTCCTATATCTATCACCCCTCAATTTAAAGCTATGTCCCCTCGTGCTAGCCATCACCATCCGAGGAAAAAGGCTCCCACTGTCCACCCTATCTAATCCTCTGATCATCTTGTATGTCTCTATCAAGTCACCTCTTAACCTTCTTCTCTCTAACGAAAACAGCCTCAAGACCCTCAGCCTTTCCTCATAAGACCTTCCCTCCATACCAGGCAACATCCTGGTAAATCTCCTCTGCACCCTTTCCAATGCTTCCACATCCTTCCTATAATGCGGTGACCAGAACTGTACGCAATACTCCAAGTGCGGCCGCACCAGAGTTTTATACAGCTGCAACATGACCTCATGGCTCCGAAACTCAATCCCTCTACCAATAAAACCTAACATACTGTACGCCTTCTTAACAACGCTATCAACCTGGGTGGCAACTTTCAGTGATCTATGCACATGGACACCGAGATCTTTCTGCTCATCCACACTACCAAGAATCTTACCATTAGCCCAGTACTCTGTATTCCTGTTACTCCTTCCAAAGTGAATCACCTCACACTTTTCCGCATTAAACTCCATTTGCCACCTCTCAGCCCAGCTCTGCAGCTTATCTATGTCCCTCTGTAACCTGCAACATCCTTCCGCACTATCCACAACTCCACCAACTTTGGTGTCATCCGCAAAAGATGTGAAGGTTAGGTGGACTGGCCATGCTAAATTGCCCGTAGTGTTCAGGCTAGTTGGATTAGCCGTGGGAAATGCAGGGTTACAGGGAAAGGGAGAGGCATGGGTCTGGGTGGGATGGTCTTCAGAAGATCAGTGTGGACCCAATGGGCTGAATGGCGTCCTTCCACACCTAGGGATTCTATGAGTTGCTCACTCGAATATAGTCTACTGCAGTTAGCCCTTGGCTTTCAGTTTGACCTTAAACTGAATTTTCTACCTCATTTCCAGTTCATTTACAATATTTCTTACTTCCATCTCAGGGATCCGCCAGATTTCAACCCAACTTCACCCCAGTTCTGGGGTCATTCAGTTGTGCTCTCGCAGAGTGAGTCATAGAGTAATACAGCATAGCCCTTCGGCTCAAACTGGTCCATGGTGCCCACTCAGCTAGTTCCGATTGTCCGCATTTGGTCTGTATTCCTCGAAACCCTTCTCATCATTGTACCAATCCAAACGTTTTTTTAAATGTTGCTATTGTACCTGCCTCAACCACTTTCTCTGGCAGCCCATTCCACATACAAACCACTCTCTGCATGAAGAAGTTGCCCCTCAGGTCCTTCTTAAATCTTTGCCCTCTCATTTTAAACCTATGCCTTCTAGTTTTCAATTCCTCATCCCTGGGAAAAAGACTATATGCAGTCATCCTATCTATGCCCTCATGATTTTATACACCTCAATAAGGTCACCTGTCATTCTCCTACATTCCAAGGAATAAAGTCCTATCCAGGCCAACCTCTCCCTACAACTCAAGCCTACTAGTCCTGGCAACATCCTTGTAAATCTTCTTCACATAATTTCCAGTTTAACTATGTCTTTCCTATAACAGGATGACCAAAACTGTACACAGTATTCCAAGTACAGCCTCACCAATGACCTATACAACTGTAACATAACGTCCCAACTCCTATATTCAATGCCTCGACCGATGAAGGCCAGCATGCTAAATGCCTTCTTCACCAACCTGCCCACCTGTGACACCACTTTCAAAGAACTATGTACTTGTACTCCTAGGTCCCGCTGTTCCACAACACTCCTCAGGACCTTACCACTTACTGTATAAGTCCTACCTTGGTTTGACTTTCCAAAGTGCAACACCTCACACTTAGAGATAGTACTGCTTGGCCTGCTGTGTTCATCTAGCTCTACACCTTGTTACCTCACACTTATCTGTTTTGAATTGCATTTGCCAATCCTCAGCCCACTTGCTCATCAGTAAAAGATCCCTCTGTAATATTTGAAAACCTTCCTCGCTATCAACGATACCTTCTAATTTTGTATCATCTGCAAACTTACTAATCATGCCTTGTACATTCATATCCAGATCATTTATGCAAATAATGAATAACAAAGGTCCCAGCACTGACCCCTGTGGCACACCACTAGTCACAGGCCTCCAGTCCGAGAAACAACCTTCAACCATTAACCTATGCTTTCTCTGAGCCAATTTTGAATCCAATTAGCTAGCTCTCCCTGGATCCTATGCGACCTAACTTTCATGACTAGCCTGCCTTGCAGGACCTTGTCAAAGGCCTTACTAAAGTCCATATAGACAACATGCCTTACCCTCATCTATCCTCTTGGTTACCTCTTTGAAAAACTCTAAAAGGTTTGTCAGACATGACTTGCCACACACAAATCCATGCTGACTATCCCTAATCGGACCTTGACTATCCAAATATTGGTTGATTCTATCCCTTGGTATCCTCTCCAATAACTTGCTTAGCACTGATGTCAGGCTCACTGGCCCTTCACTGGGTCAATACCAGCAGTAGACATCCACGGGCAAAACGGCTGCTGATTTACATTAGAATGGAGGTAAAAAGTGCAACCTTCCTACTACATTAAATATAATCACATTCCCCACCACCACACCCTCTGTTGGGGACAGATTCTACCTCTCTGACTGTGAGGACTGCTCAAAGTAATCATCGGTTTTTGAACAGATAACAGAGGTTTAACATGTCAACATTCTTTGATAATAAAGAAGTGATCACCCTGCAATACTCATTATAACAAAATTCTTTATTGAAATTGGAGCTACTTTATATTACCAGGTGAGTCACTTGAGATACATGTAACTTTGACATGATCTACAATCTATCAGATTACAGAACTAGAAGAGCAACCTGTTGCATTTAAAGGATAAACTAGGTCTCTGACAAAGAGTCATAAGTTTGAGTTGGATTTCTTGCTGTCAAATGTACTGAGATAGAGTGAAAAGTGTTGTTTTGCGTGCTCCACGGCAGATTATACCACATAAATTGCATCAGGGTGGCAGAACAGAGTGCAGAATACAGTGTTACAGCCATAGAATCACAGAGTCATACAGCATGGAAACAGAATCTTTGGTCCAACCAGTCTGTGTCAACCATAATCCCAAACTAAACTAGTCCCATCTGCCTGCTCCTGATCCATATCCCTCCAAACATTTCTTACTCATGGACTTATCTTTTAAACATTGTATCTATACCCGCATCGACCACTTCCTCGAAGTTCATTCTACATGCGAACCACCTTCTGTGTCAAAAAAAATTGCCCCCATGTCTTTTTCAAATTTTTCCCCTCTCACCTTAAAATATGCTCCCTAGTCTTGAAATCCCTCAGGAAAAGACTCCTGCCATTCACCCTATCTATACCCCTCATTATTTTATAAATCTCTATAAAGTCGCCTCTCAACCTCTTACACTCCAGTGGAAGAAGGTCCCAGCCTATCCAGTCTCTCCCCATAACTCAACCCCCTCCTTTCTTAGCGACATCCTGGTAAATCTTTTCTGAACACTCTTCAGCTTGATAATATCCTTCCTACACCAGGGTGACCAGAACTGGACACAGTATTCCAGAAGAGGTCTCACCAATGTCCTGTACAACCGCAACACACTTCCCAACTGCTAAACTCAAAGGTCTGAGCAATGAAGGCAAGTGTGCCAAACACCTTCTTAACCACCCTGTCTATATGTGATGCAAACTTCAAAGAATTATGTACCTGATCCCCTATATCTCTCTGGTCTATAACACTACCCAAGGTCCTACTTTTAATTGTTTTAAGTCCTGCCTTGTTCATTTTACCAAAATGCAATAACTTGCGTTTATCCAAATTAGACTCCATCTGCCACTCCTCAATCCATTGACCCAAATGATCAAGATCTCTTTGCAATCTTAGATAACGTTCTTCACTGTCCACTGTACCCCAATTTTGGTGTCATCCGCAAACTTACTAACCATGTTTTCTATTGTATTTAAGTGTTTTAATCTCAGCAACATGTCATTGCTCATCACCGTTAAGTGAGAAACTTTCAACAAGTTACCCGTGATTCAGATGAATAATAACGTCACAGGTTAAATATATACAAGAACACAACAATCTTTTACATTTTAAAGGCATGAAGAGGTATGGGGAAAATCAGGAAAATGGCACTGAGATAGAGGATCAGGCTCGAAGGGCTGAATGGCCTACTCTTGCTCCTAGTTTCTCATGTGACACATTACAAGTTTAGCAAAAAGCCCATATTCCTTATCCCCCCAAACCAATTGTAGCCCTCTCACATTAGCTGACTCCAAAAATAAGTCACTGCTTTGTAATACATATTTATTACATTCCCTGCATGACTTATGTCTGAGTCTGCTCTGTGCATAATTCAAAGAAAATACATACCACCAAAGGGTGATCCACATTGTAGTCCTTGGCTCTAAAGTTTTTCACCATTCCTGCTATCGGATAGGACATTCCATGACTGAGAAAATTACACAAAACGTACAGTTTGAGTTACTGTATTTTCTCTTGTGTAACTCAAGAAGTCCGAAAAATTCAGCATAATTTTAAAAGTCTCATGTTAAAATTAACAGAATCCATAATTATAGATTAAAATTAGTGAGACTTAAAATTTCCTGAATTACTTCAGAGGCAGTTTGGATTTTTAAGGGCATATGCTGTTTGTCAAATTTATGGTTTTCAAAAAGTGATTGACTGGGTAGACAAAGGGGTTCAGTAGATAGTGTGTTGGGATTTTACAAAGCTGTTGGATAATAAGCAGATGGAATTCAATGTCCCTTCCTGTAGGAATGAGCCATGTCCTTGGGTTGGCGAGGTATGGGGTAGAGATCCTGCCAACCTCCTGCTTCTCTTTGATTCAATTTGGAATGTTTGCCCTCCCTATCCGGATGGCAATGTCTGTTGCTGTTGGCATTCAACCAGCAGAGCACTGGCTATTTGTGTGATCACATCCCAGTATCCTTCCCCATCCCTCTCTTCCCAGCATTCCCTTCCTTGCGATGCCTATAACGCAAGTGAATTGTTAAAAGTTCTCTTAATAATGGACACCAGCATTCTCACAACAACCAATCTGAGGCGAACTGGTCTTTAATGCCTCACTTTCCCTCTCTCTCTCTCCTTTCTTGAAAAGTGGTGTTACATTTTCCAACTTTGAAACTGATTATCAAAGCTCAGCCAGAGAAAATCCCAGACACTGCACCAACTAAGGTGACAGCAAACTCTTTTAGACTCCTAGGTTTTAGTCTGATAGGTCCTGGGGGATAGCCAGATCTTCAAGTTTCCTTGAAGTGACCTTAATTTTCTCATTCTATTTAAACCCTAGTTTAACCTCTATTTTTGATATGTAATGATTTTTCTTCGGTGAAGGCAGTTACAAGACATTTGTTCCAATACCTCTGACATTTTCTCATAAATTTCTCCTGTCTTTGCTTCTAAGAGAGTAATGTTTACTTTAGTTACTCTCTTACTTTTTATAGGATAATAAAACACATACTCAAACCTTAAAGAAGGGTCCTCTGCAGGTAGCAATATTACATTCATTTTAAAGTTTAGGAGATCCCTTTATAGTGCATTTTGATTGATCACAGCCAACAATGATTACAGGCAGGTTTGTGTTGAGTAGGTACTCTGCAGTAATGTTACCTTTTGGCACAGATGCTGCTAAATCTGCAGACTTCAAAGGCTGAGTAATAAAGTGGGGGAGGCAATGGCCTAGTGGTATTATTGCTGGACTGTTAATCCAGAGACCCGGGTAACGTTCTGGGGACCCGGGTTTGAATCCTGCCACGGCAGATGATGGATTTTGAATTCAATAGAGTATCTGGAATTAAGAATCTAATGATAACCATGAATTGATTGTTGTAAAAACCCATCTAGTTCACTAATGCCCTTAAGGAGAAAGAAACTGCCATCCTTACCTGGTCTGACTTACATATGACTTCAGACCTTAGCAATGTGGTTGACTCTAGGCAATTAGGGATGGGCAATAAATGCTGCCTGGTCAGTGACACCCTCATCCCATGAATGAATAGATAATAAAATGTAGGGTAAAGTCACCATTGTTTTACCAGGCCATAGGGCTGTTCCCTCTTAGAGAGAGAAAAAAAACCGGATGGTGGTTTAACCTGAGGGTCACCATCCTTCAGATAAGGGGTGAGGTTGAGAAGGTGGGATCTTTGTAGTAGCTGATCTGTGAATCAACCCCATGCTGTTGCTGCCCCTTTGTATGACAAACCAGATGTCTAGCCAACTGAGCTAACCAACCCCTACTAACCAATACACAGCAAAGAAAGAAATAGGCAAATCAGTTCATAAAATATTCAGTTCTGCAAATGCGTGTTATCTATTGAAGATTGGCCTTCATATCACACACGTGTATTACATTGCTTACCAGAGGTGAACACCAGCATTTCCAAAGCCAATTCCTGCAAAAACACTTGCAAGGTGCATGTTGTATCTAGCCTTGAAGTCATCAGGGTGTCTGACAGCACTAGCAGTTTGAAGGAGAAATTAATATTTTACACGTGATACAGCATTCACAGGAACAATCTCTACAGCATTCAACATGGACGATAATACCAAGGGCAGTATTTAATGGGGCTTGTAAGAATAGGAAGGATGGTAGGCTCAGGGTGTTGCGGGGGGCGGGGGAAGGGGATGTGGTTATGTACACAGGAGCTGGCATCTTGGGTTTGCTACATCAGCTTGAGGCTGTGTGTGATAAACTGGGCGGCACGTCATTGGCAGAGCAGCCAACATGTTGCCGGATACTGGGAACCAATTTCCTGTTTACTTGTGTAGCTTGAAAACTCATTCATTGGGAAGCACACCAAATTCAGTCCACCTTCAGGATTAAGTCAGGAACCTTGTGCCTTCTGTTTCCTCATGGTTTAAAGATGGTGTGCACCAAACAAGGCTGTTCAATCTTTAGATGTGAGGTGAAGTTTTGTCTTTGTCTACCTCACCTGT
Source organism: Rhincodon typus (assembly GCF_021869965.1). Taxonomy (NCBI): domain Eukaryota; kingdom Metazoa; phylum Chordata; class Chondrichthyes; order Orectolobiformes; family Rhincodontidae; genus Rhincodon; species Rhincodon typus. The sequence continues at coordinate 29,650,732 of NC_063335.1, forward strand.
ACAGGAGATGTTACCAGGGATGGTGGCAGAAAGGACAAGAAGGAGGCAATAGAGTTTGGTAGTCAGGTCCTCAAATGGCACAGTGGTTGGGTTGGCAAAATGCATCCATGTCTTGAAGTAAAGGGTTAAGAGGTGGAGGTCCTAAGGGAGACTACGCCACCACACAAAGAAGGTCACCAGTCAGGGAAGGGAATCGGAGTTTGAAGCCAGGCAGATCCAGCTGCAGGTCAGTGTTAGTGTACATCTACATGGTTGCTAGGAAGCTGCTACCCCACAGGAGATCAGGTGGGAAACCTTCACATTACAGGAGATCAGGGAGGAGGCCACTGTGGGATGGGAGGGGTTCTGGGCATGGCCCATGGGAGGGTCATGCAATCCCATTGTTTAACCACAGATGTTGCAGGAATGAAGGCCATGCCAACAGAGGTGCAGACATCATTGCCTTCCGCCTCCACATGGTTCCCTTTGTGGATCTGTACTGCGTCTCATACACTACACCCAGTCTCTCTACAGCCTTGGCTGTTACCAGAGGAGTGCCTTGGTCACAAAAAAACACAGGCCACAAGGTCATCAGCTGAAGGGGAAGGGAGGTCGGTAGAAACCTAATGGAGGTCATCTTCATCACTGCAGAGCATAGGCATGTCAGCACATGATCATAATGTACACCAACTATCTCCGGATGTCCAAGAGGTAACGTTGCACATGGATATGGCTTTTTTCTCAGGAGGCAGTCACTCACCTGCAGCTCTGAGGGCTTGGAGGGAACCCATGTCAGTCAGCCTCTAAACTTCTTCACCAGCTGCTCATTTCAGAGCTCCATTTCAGGGAACACGGCTGGTATTTCCCAGGCTGCACTACACTGGTGCATGTGGAGATGACGTATGTGGTGGAGAACTGAGATCTCAGAGCAGCTCACCCAGGCACCAGGGTCATGCAGAAATGTAGTTGGACTATCAGAAAGAACTTCACCTTTAGTAGTTGTGACCATGAGTGATGCAGTGACCTCACCATCTTTCCTCACTGCAAACCCTGTGCATCCATCTCTCCCAGTCTCCATCAAGAACTACCTCACTGCACATATCCTCTACCTCCGGTACACCATGGCGAGTGGGGGAAGTATAATAATTTCTGAAGAAGGGTCCCGACCCGAAATGTCAGCTTTCCTACTCCTTTGATGCTGCCTGACCTGCTGTGTTCCTCTAGCTCCACAGTGTTACCAGTGTGCTTCAATGTTTCTTCCATGGCCAATACACCTTCTTGTGACTTGGAGATCAGCAGGTGAGGAGAAGGCAGTTACAGACAGCAATCTCCCAAAGTGTGATAGGATGTGGGACCTGCTCCTACTGCACACTCTTTAATCTGCAGTGGGTCTGCGTGTGTGCAGCTCCCAGAAGGAGTTGTGCTCATGGCCTGACTTTCTGTTAGGGACTGCACACCTCTTATTTAATTCTACCCCAAGTATAATTCTTCAGTGGGTTTGGAGTTCAGTCCTATAGCAAATACTCAGGGTATTATAAATATAAAATCTTATTTTTAACTTTAACCATGATATTTTTAACCACGTACAGTATAAAATAAACCAGAGAAGAAATGAAGAATATAATTTAGCTGTCATCATGCACCAATCAGTTAGAATATATAAACTAATAGATTATTAGAACATGGTTACATTTTAGACTGATTACTTTGGAAGAGTTCACTTCATTTTTCTTCCATTATGTTGGAGCTAAGTAACTTTAATAATAAGATTAATTGATCTCTCTGTAATAGATTTCTAAAGTTCTTTTTTTGAACAAAGTCTCACATTGCTGATGACTTTAACACCAAAAGGATGTACAAGCAGATTAAGGCCATTCGGCCCATTGCTCTGCCATTCAATAAGATTGTGGCTGTTCTGATCATCCTCAACTTCACTTCAGTGCCTACATTCCATAAACTTTCATTCCCTTATTAATTAAAAATCTGCTTTTCTTAGCCTCAAATACATTTATTGATAACAGCCTGTGTTAAAGAATTCCATAGATTCACTGCCCTCTGATTTCTGGATTTGCTATACTGCCCTCTGTTGGCTAGCTGTGTGATTGGCAGCAACCTGGGAATATATGTAAACCCGTACTCTGCCAAAACAACAATTCCCAATCCTGTTCTGCAAAATATTTTCTTCCTCAAAAATTTAAATTTACCATTAATTATTTATTAATCATTTTACATTGTAAGCTGAGCTCCTCTTTGAACACAAAACAACGCATTATTAAAATCAAATGAGTTAAGGGTCACCATGAGATATAGCAGCAGAATTAGGCCAATAGGCCCATCGAGGTTGCTCCATCATTCCATCATGGCTGATATGTTTCTCAATCCTGTTCTCCTGCCTTCTCCCTGTAACCCTTGATCCCCAGACCAATCAAGAACCTATCCATCTCTGTCTTAAATACACTCAATGACACGTCCTCCACAGCTCTCTTTAGAAATGTGTTTCACAGATTCACCAGCCTCTGGCTAAATAAATCCATCCTCATCTCAGTTCTAAAGGATCGTCCCTTCACTCTGATGTTGTGCCCTTGGGCTTTAGTCTCTCCTACTCATGGATACATCATCTCCATTTCCACTCTACTCAGATCTCTCAGTGTTTTGTACATTTCAGTCCCTCTAATCCTTACAAACTCTATAAAGTACAGACCCAGAATCCTCAAACACTCATCATGTGACAAGCCCTTCATTCCCGGGATCATTCTTGTAAACTTCCTCTGGACCCCATTCAACGCCAGTGCATCCTTCCTTAGATATGGGGCCCAAAATTGCTAACAGTATTCCAAATGCGGTCTGACCAGAGCCTTATACAACTTCTGTTTCTTTCTCCACAGATGCTGCCAGACCTGCTGAGTTTCTCCAGCAATTTCTTTTTCGGTACCAAATTATTAAAGCTGTAACCAGTCACAGTTGGAGATAGGTTTTGCATTACCGTTTCAAATACTTTGCCACAATTCTTAAGGCATGCTTGGACCACACATCACTGATAGGGTTGCTCCCTTGATAAGCCGGACGATTGATTGGGTTAGATGGGCACGGTGATCGCAAGTTGTAGGGAAGAGCTGTGTAGGACTCCAGAGCATGACTGTGAACAAGAAGAGTGAACATCAACAACTTTAAATATTTTTCCTGTGCGGTGGAATTTAAATGTGACTACTTGAACTTTAAAAAGTTTTTACATTATTAATAAGAGGATTCAGGCTTTTTTCTAGCCAGTTTGATTGGTCTTTTGAATTTTGCATCAGAAGCATCTGTTACTATTTAAGCAATTTGATTGGTTTGTGGTTGATGTGTCTTCCAGCAATTTGATTAGATTTGAAAATGATTTCAATTTTAACTCTTCTTAACCCTTCCTGGTCCTAATTCTAGTTTATCAGCAGCAGCCTTGAGCACAAATGCTCATTTGATGATGTTAGCCAGTTAATGGCTTGCTGTGGAACTCCAAAAGGTGGATAAATGTAACAGATTTCTATGTTGCCATGTACCCGTCCTCTCTGCATGCTCTTCCACTCAGTCCTTCCTTCCTAAGTGCCAAAGTCTGGTCTCCTACACTCTTTACCGAGACAACTACCTCCAGTTGCTCCAGCTCATTTTCATTTCAAACTCCTGTAAGGTCTCCAGTTACGTGAGTTACTCCCTCTCAGAAATTTAACAGACTAAGGATTCCTCAAAGCCTCCCAATGGCTTATCAGAAATCTCCTTCCGTGATCTGCAGCAGCAGGTGAACAGTGAGCAGTTGGCACGACTTTATTCAATCTCGCAATGCTCATCTGCCTTTTATACTGTTCAGTTTGGAGAGGTTAAGAGTGGTTGTTGAAGGCAGCTCGAGCTGCAAAACAACATGCAGCCTTTTTCTTGTACAATAGATGCAATTTGTAGACACACAGTGTTTTACAACATGGAAAGAGGCTCCTCATTCAATCCTATCTGCATCAGTCATCAAAACACACATCTAACCAATCCCATTTCCCACCATTTTGCCCAGAGCCTTGTAGTGCTATGGTGTTTCAAGTGTTCACTTCAATAAATAAATACAGAGACTACCTATTCTCCTTAGCAAGGATGTGTGCTTCAACTCCCTTTATCAAAATATTACCTTACACTAAACATTGATCAAACATTTGTTGCAATTCAACACACTAATATGGATTCCTTAGAGACTCTTCAGAGCCGAAACTATCACAGCAGCAGCCAGAAGAACGACTGCCAAAGTCTCTTATTCTAAGAATATATTTATTTTTGGCAATATGAAATTACGTTGACTTAAGAGAAAACTAAAATAATTATTTCATATTTAACTACTATGATATACTCATATGCTGATTCTCCAATGACAGGATATAATGGTCATTTTGCTTCTTGAAGACATGCTGAGAACATGCTGAATGATCAGTGTCAAGTTGTCAATATTGTACACGAGTGTCGAGTGCTGGCTTTGGGATATCAGAGCCACGGTGGACATCTATAGACACATCCCAGCAGCTATTACAATGATCAGGTTTGGAACCTGCCTGGGTTTCTTTCCATAGACTGTGCCAATTGTGCTGCAAACTGACGTATTTGGCAAAATAGTGCAGAAACAGTCATTCACTGGAGCGTAGGAGGTCGAGAGGTGACCTTATAGAAAGTTATAAAATCATGAAGGGTATAGGTGAGGTTGATGGTGGTGTCTTTTCCCTAGGGTGGGGAATGTCAGGACTAGCAGGCACATTTTTAAGGTGAGAGGAGAGAGATTTAAAAAAGGCATGAGAGGCAAATTTTTTACACAGACGGTGATTTGCATGTGGAATGAACTTCCTGAGGTAGTGGTGGATGTGGGTACAATTGCAATGTTTAAATGACATTTGGATAAGTACATGAATAGGAAAAGTTTGGAGGGATATGGGCTAAGTGCAAACAGGTGGGACTGGTTTAGTTTGGGATTATGGTCGGCATGGACTGGTTGGACTAAAGGATCTGTTTCCATGCTGTATGACTCCATGACTCCATATTGCATGCTGGAGACACAATGAAGTTAGAACATTTGAAAGATCAAGAATGAGATCATCTCAATTACGTGGAAGAAAAGTATACGAGAAATATGACTGAAATTATCAGTTTGGCTCCTTAAGGAAGTACATAAAAATTACCCTCACATCACTGATCAAAGATAAAACCCTACTATAAGCACTTTATACTAATTCCAATGATCTGAAGAATCATTAGACAGCTCCTGTACTTTAAGACTATCACATATAGGAGCAGAATTAGGCCATTCAGCCCATCATGTCTGTTCCCCCATTTGTCATGGCTGAAGGGTTCCTCAAACCCATTCTCCTGTCTTTTCACCATAACCCTTGATCCTCTTACTAATCAAGAACGTACCTCTGTCTTAAATACACTCAATGACTTTGGCCTCCACTGCCTTTTGCAGCAACTAGTTTCACAGAGGCACCACCCTCTGGCTGAAGAAATTCCTCCTCCTCAGTTCTAAAGGGTCATCCTTTCACACTGAGGCTGTGCCCTTGGGTCTTAGTTTCTCCTACCTGTGGAAACATCTTCTCCATGTCCACTCCATCCAGGACTCTCAGTATTCTGCATGTTTCAATCAGATTTCCCTCTCATCTTTCTAAACTCCACCAAGTACAGACCCAGAGTCCTCAATCACTCCTTATGTGACAAGTCCTTCAACCCTGGGATCTTTCTTGTGAACCCCCTCTGGATCACCTCCAAAGACAGCACATCCTTCCTTAGATATGGGGCCCAAAACTGCTCACAATATTCCAAATACGGTCTGACCAGAGCCTTATACAGCCTCAGCAGTACCTCCCTACTCTTGTATTCTAGCCCTCTTGAAATGAATACTAACATTACATTTGCCTTTCTAACTGCTAACTTGTTAACCTTAACAGAATCTTGAACTAGAGCTCCCAACACTGTTTGTGCTTCAGATTTCCAAAGCCTTTCCCCACATAGAACTTCTACACCTCTACTCTACCTATCAAAGTGCATAACCTCACACTTGCCCTCACTGTATTCAATATGCCAATCCTTTGCCCATTCTCCTAGCCTGTCCAAGTCCTTCTCCAGCCTCCCCGCAACACTACTTGTCCCTCCACTTACCTTTGTGTCATCTGCAGAGTAGCAACCATGCCCCCAAATCATCAAATGTATAATGTGAATAGTTGTGATCCCAACACTGACCCCTGCAGAACTCCACTAGTCACTGGCAGCCATCCTTAAAAATAACCCCTTTATCCCAATTCTCTACCTTCTACCCGTTAGCCAATTCTCTATCCATGCCAGTACCTTGTCCCTGATAACATGGGCTCTTATCTTATTTAGCAATCTCCTATGTAGTACCTTATCAGAGGCCTTCTGGAAATACAAAAAGATCATGGCTCTCCTTAACTAACTTGCTGATTATCTTCTCAAAGAATTCTAACAGATTTGTCAGGCATGACTTCCCCTTGATGTGAAGCCATGCTGACCCAGTCCTATTTTACCAAGTACTCTGTAATCTCATCCTTAACAATGGTCTCTTAAAATCTTACCAATAACCAAGGTCAGGCTAACTGGCCTGTACTCTCCTGTCTTTTGCCTCCCTCCCTTCTTAAACAGGGATGTTACATTAATCATTTTCTAGTTCTTTGGGATCCTCCCAGACTCCAGTGATTCCTGAAAGATCACCACCAATGCCTCCACAATCTCCCCAGGTATCTCCTGCAGAACTCTGCAGTGTAGTCCATGTGGTCCAAGTGATTTTTCCACCTTTACACTTTTCAGTTACCCAGCACCTTCTCATTAGTGATGACCACTACACTCACCTCTGTCCCCTTTGATTATGTGTATATAGGATTAATAGGGTTTTATATCTGATTCCCTCAGTCAGTAAGGTGTGAAGTGGTTGAATGTAATTTTAATCAAGTATCAGCATTCTGAATGGCCTGGAATCAATCAAAAGCATACGTGACTCTCAGACTGTATGCCCATACGTGTGATTCTCAGACTGTATGCCCACACGCGCGACTCTCAGACTGTATGCCCACATGCGCGACTCTCAGACAGTATGCCCACATGCGCGATTCTCAAAGATGTTCGGAGATCAACTAATAGGAAGAAAACTACCTAAAGCTAAAAAAAACAGAATGAGAAATTCTGTGAGAAATTCAATTGTTCATAACAAAGATGTGTATTTTCGAATTAGTCTGTAAAAATTAGAAAAAAAACTCATCAAACTAAGAAAAATATATGTTAAATAATTAAACACATACTGAAATTTCCACACGGAATATTATTCCTTTGATCATTTAAACTTTTACTACTTGGACCAGATGGGCTACACTGCAGAGTTCTGAAGGAGACAGCTGGGAAGATTGTGGAGTCACTGGTGGTGATCTTTCAGGAATCTCTGGAGCCAGGGAGGATCCCAAAGGACTTTTTCAGAGTTTCTCTCAATCTGTACTCACTGATGCAATGGATGACATGATTTCCACCACATCTCTAGTGATGTTGTGCTAACAGAGAGGAAGCAGTTGCTAACTCAATTTTGAGCATGAAACATCAGTTTCAAATCTGGAAAGATTACCTACCAAAGTACATCAAATCCACTGTAAGCAGCCACGCGTTCGGGCATGTGCAGAGTATGCAAAGGGTCCACGATTCCAAGCACTGGTTTCAGAGCCCTGTTGGCAATACCTAAGATGGAACATTCAGCAGACAGTGTGAAAACAAAACCATCTAAGTTCCTTGACTCTGATACATTTGGTGAGAAAGCCAAAATGATTTCTGCTCATTATTGTGGAGATTTAGTGACACGTACTCGGAAGAAAAATAATATCTGACAGATAGAAACATATTAAACAAGAGCAGGAGCAGGCTTTTTGACCCTTCAAACCTGCTCCAACGTTCAACATGATTACGACTGACCATTGAAGCCATAGAGCTGTAGCATGGAAACAGACCCTTTGGTCTAACTCATCCATGCCAACCAGATATCCTAAATTAATCTAGTCCCATTTGCCAGCATTGGTCCCATATCCCTCTAAGCCCTTCCCAATTATATATCCATCCAGATGCCTTTTAAATGTTGCAATTTTACCCGCCTCCACCACCTCCTCTTGCAGTTCATTCCATACATGCACCACCCTCTGCGTGAAAAAGTGGCCCCTCGGGTCCCTTTTAAATCATTCCCCTTTCACCTTAAACCTATGCCCTCCAGTTTTGGACTCCCCCAACTTGGGGAAAAGACCTTGTCTATTCACCCTATCCATGCCCCTCATGATTTTACAAATCTCTATACAGTTACCCCTTAGCCTCCGATGCTCCAGGGAAAATAGCCCCAGCCTATTCAGCCTCTCCCTATAGCTCAAACCCTCCAATCCTTGCAACATCCTTATACATCTTTTCTGAACCCTTTCAAGTTTCATACCATCTTTCCTACAGCAGGGAGAAGTCAATATCCTAATCCCACCCTCCTCCCATGTCACTGGATCCCTTTAGCCACAAAAGCTATATTGACCACCTTCTTGAAAATGTTTTGGCCTCAACCACTTTCTGTGATAATGAATTCCACAGGCTGAAGAAATTTCTCCTCATCTCAGTCCTAAGCCACCGTCTTGATAAAATTCTAACATAATAACTCTAAGTTCATCGGTTAAGAACTTCTATCAATCCAGTACCCACGGGGAACCTCTGTCATGGTCTCTGCTCTACTTTCTGGAGCCAGGGAGAGATTAAGTCATTCACCTGTCTTTAGCAAGCACCTTATAAACCAGGAATGCTTCTAGGGGGCCTGTTATTCTGAACTGTCAAAGTCAGGTTGTAAGGCCCCAGCAGGTGACAGGGAAAAAAAACTCAGGAGGAAGGTAGAGTCTCAGCATAACTGGAACCTGACCTAGTTTCTAGCAGAATAAAAGAAAACAAGAAAATTTGGATTATTTGGATTTCATGAGGCATTTGATAAGATGTTGCAGCAGTTGCTGAACAGGATAAGGTCTCTTACAATTGGGGTGATCTATTCGCAAGGTTTCAGGTTTGGTAAATGGACAGAAAACACTGAGTTGGAACAAACAGCATAGGACAGAGCATAATCAAAAGTCACCAAGCCAAATATGGTGATTGATTGATTGATCATTGTCACATGTACCAAGATACAGTGAAAAGTATTGTTTTGCATGCTATACAGGCACATCGTGCCATACAAAGTGCATCAGGGCAGCAGAACAGAGTGCAGAATAGTGTTACAGCTGCAGAGAAGGTGCAGGAAGAGAGAGAGATCAGAATTAACATTTGAGAGGTCCGTACAAACAGCGGGGAAGAAGGTGTTCTTGAATCTATTCGTGCGTGAATTCAAACTTTTACATCTTCTGGCCAATGGAAGAAGGTGGAAGAGAGTATAACCGAAGTCGGAGGGGTCTTTGATGTTGTTGGTTGCTTTCCCAAGGCAGCAGGAAGTATGGATGGAGTCAGAAATCAAAAATAATTTTGACAGTCAACAAATGTACAAGTCTCTAAATGAGATTACGATTTTTTTTAAAGAGTAATTAAAATACTTTAAGTCCAAAAACAAAACTGAAAATTAACCAAAAATAAAATCTGCCCAAACTTAATTCAAAGCTTCACAAGCAAAACAGGTTCTTAATATGTGATGTCACATAAATACAGTGTGGAGGCAACTTAATTAAGACGCTTAAATTTGTGTTAAAGCCACTTATATAACTGTGTAAAGCAACATTGATGTAATGCTAGTTGAAAGCAGGAGCTATGGAGTTAATTTGCAGTCAGCAACAGTGAATTACATAAATTACAATGGGCCAAACGTTCTGATCTGGGCATGACGGTGGTTGGGGGTTGGTGTGTCCATCAGTCAGTACATCAGGACTTCCCAAGGGGTCCCAATGTATATCTTTCAAGCTAACCCGGGGCCCCCAGTCAACCAAAGCCTGGATTCTTACCCCTCTCCACCTCTGCCATGGATATGTTCAGATAGCACGGTGGCTCAGTGATTAGCACTGCAGCCTCACAGTGCCAGGGACCTGGGTTCAATTCTGGCCTCAGGTGTCTATGTGGAGTTTGTACGTTCTCCCCGTCTCTGTTTGGGTTTCTGCTGGGTGCTCTGGTTTCCTCCCAGAGTCCAAAGACGTGCGGGATAGGCCATGCTAAATTGCCCATAGTGTCCAGGGATATTAAGTTACATGGATTGGCCATGGTAAACCGTCCAGGGATGTGCAGGCTAGGTGGATTAGCCATGAGAAGTGCATGGTTACAGGGATAAGGTCTTGTGGGTGTGGGTCTTTGGGGGGGCGTCAGTGTGGACTCAATGAGCTGAACGGCCTGATTCCACACTGTAGGGATTCTGTGATAATCATTTCATTCTTTTGTAATTACAAGCTCATCATATGTTAACATCCTCCATCATTTCCTGTTCACAAGTTCTCAATGTTTCCATCACGTTGCAGTTACTGATGTTACAAAGCTAGGGAGGAAAGAAAAATGTGAGAAGGACATAAAGAAGCTACAAGGGGATACAATACTGGTAACTTTTTTTAGTATTCACTCCTGGGATGTGGGCGTTACTGCCTGGGCCAACATTTATTGCCCGTCCCCAGGTGCCCTTGAGAAGGTGGTGGTGAGCTGCCTTTATGAACCGCTGCAGTCCACCTGCTGTAGGTTGACCCACAATGCCATTAGGGAAGGAATTTCAAGATTCCAGCATCCATGAAAGAACAGCAATATATTTCCAAGTCAGGACGGTGAGAGGATTGGACAGGAACTTGCATGTGGTGGTGTTCCCATGTATCTGCTGTCCTTGTCCTTCCAGATGGAAATAGACGTGGCTTTGGAAGGTGATGTCTGAGGATCTTTGGTGAATTGTTTGGTGAAGGTGAAAGGTGGAGCATCAAGATGGGAAAGTGTGAAGTTATTCACTTTACTTAGAGGATGGGAATAGCAGATACTTTTAAAAAGGTGTTCAAGATGAGTCACTTAATCTGGTGGCCAATGCATCAGTTTCCAGTGCGGTACCCGCTGCTGCCAGCTTGGCTGGGAATGACAGTGTTCCAAGGGGGAAAGGGGGAGGTTTGTGGTGGGCAGGGGGTTATCTGACATCCCTTTGATCTTCCACATGAAACTTGGCCAGATTCCCTGGCATTGCACTGGCGCCACAGTCATACAGCCTGAAATATTGCATTGCTGCACACAATTAAGGGTTAAATGACCCTTAATGCACCAATATTGTCTGCTTTCAGGGGATGGGTGCCTGCATCTGGAAAAATCTTCTGGGGATGGGAACTTATCAGAGAGTAGAAAATTTTGAATTTTCACACCTCGTCTCTCCAAAGTTGGGTTGCTAAGATCACCAGTAACCTGTCTGATGTAATCACTGTAGCAAATTCGGAGATATTGTAAACTCGGAGATATTGTAAACTCAGAGATGTTGCAAATATCTTCAGCACCTGCTTGAAACGAGACTGACAGAATTGGAACTCATTCCCTATGGTCACCTTCCATTATACTTCTGCACCCAGGGCTCGACTACTCCATCCACTTTTCTTTCCTTTTCTTCTTCTCTCGTTTTTTTTTCTCTTTTATTTTATTTTACTTAATGTTTGGTGAAGAGCTCGGTCATGACAATGACATCGGCAGTGGTGAGCGGGCCCAGAAGTGTTGACTCAAGTAGGCCCAGCAGCATTGGTAGAGGCGAGATGGCACCGAAGAATGGCAACAGGGGCAGGGGCAGTGAAGGGGACTCATGCCTGGCTACCAGGACCACGGCAGAGCACTTAATAAGAAGGACTGTAAAATTGGACACTTCCTTTATTTTTTTTTTGCCTTTATAGTCTGTGTTTTGGTTTATTTTTCTGTGCTTTAAGAGCTGTGGCTTACTAAGATAAGTTCTGTGGTGCTAGAGAGTGATGACACTATACAACACTTTTCACTGAATTCAAATCAACACCCAAACCAATAATTGCATGTGGTGTGAATTACATACAAAACGTGCACACACCATTTTGGGGCTTCTGAGGATGCTCCTGGTTTGCAAGATATGATGGAATGGATCAGGTTTGTAATTAGTTAAAAATACCCTATCATAACATGGGAAAGAGCCACTCCATTGTGATTTTCACTATCATGGTTTCTTGTACCTGTTTTAACTTTCATAGCTTCATAGTCAAATATTGCCACACCTGTGGTCTCACTTCCAGTGCCAGCTGTGGTAGGAACTGGGAATAAAAAAAAATTAAATGTGATTAGTTAAGAACTGTATATTTGTTTTATTTTAATATATATACTTTCAACATTTAATTTCAAGATTGCATTCCTACGTTACAACAATGACGATTGTTCAAACCAAAATGGGCTGAAATGTGGCTTGTGATGACCTGATGTCATTGGAGGCATGGCAGAAACATAAATCTGTCTTCCTTAAAGGTTTGCACTGTTTACAGAAACATGATACATGAAACATTCTTCTGTCTGATCAACAATAGGTATTAATGTACAGGCCCTAATATGACCTCCCGGCTGTGTTGTGAGTTGGCAGAAATGATGTAGAGGTGCTGGTGTTGGACTGGGGTGGACAAAGTCAGAAGTCACACGACACCAGGTTACAGTCCAACAGGTTTATTTGAAATCACAAGCTTTTGGAGCGCAGCCCCTTCATCAGGTGCACTCCGAAAGCTTGTGTGTTTTCAAATAAACCTGTTGGACTATAACCTGGTGTTGCGTGACTTCTGACTGTGAGTTGGTAGAGGTAATGAATTGGGATGGACACAATCTAAGTTTATAATTACAGGACATCTTTTCATGAAATGAAATTACATTGTTTAAAAATGATTTATTGTTTAAATGTTTATGTCAGGTGGCAAGCCTGAATAAGAAGGATGCAGTGGGAGAACAGTTAGGGTGAGACTGGTTCAGCTGGGGGAATCCATGGACTAAGGGCAAGTGGATGGTGTCTGGAGTGGAATCTGATTTTGGGAGTGATAGGGGTACAGATAGTGGGCAGCATGTAGAATGTGATTGATAGGGGGTCAGCAGACTGTGGAGGTGGAGCAGATCAATCGCATTTGAAGGGGCAGTCTTATAATCGGAATTGCATTGCTATTTGTTAGATGGCGACATCACATGCAACAATTTTTATGACAATGCATTACTTACAATCTGTACTTACTGTTTAATCTCCAAAGGCGCTACAAACGTAGCAAGACTAACAGCATTTTTCAGGAGTGCTGAGGCTGAGAAAAGATTCAAAGGGGTAAAGAGGAGAGTAGAGAATGCACATGGAGTGAGAGGGCAGTTGGCAGAGAGGGGGGTAAGATTGTGGGAGATGAAATGTAGAGGGGTAAACTTTGTGTCTGCAAATAATTCCAACTTTCACCATTTTAAATCTCCAATTTTGGGAAAAAACAAGTTATTGCAAAGCTCACTTCTAGTAGGTAAGATAGCTAATTTAAATTGTTAAAGCAAACTTATATTTATCTAAGATAGTAGGAACTGCAGATGCTGAAGAATCCGAGACAACAAGGTGCAGGGCTGGATGAACAACCTCCGGATCCAACGCATCATCCTCCGACACTTCCGCCATCTGCAATCCGACCCCACCACCAAAGACATCTTTCCCTCCCCACCCTTATCTGCTTTCCGGAGGGACAACTCTCTCCGTGACTCCCTTGTCCGCTCCACACAACCCTCCAGCTCCACCACACCCGGCACTTTTCCCTGCAACCGCAGGAAGAGCTACACCTGCCCCCATACCTCCTCCCTCACCCCCATCCCAGGCCCCAAGAAGACTTTCCACATCAAGCAGATGTTCACCTGCACATCTGCCAATGTGGTATACTGCATCTGCTGTACCCGGTGTGGCTTCCTCTACATCGGGGAAACCAAGCGGAGGCTCGGGGACCGCTTTGCAGAACACCTACGCTCGGTTCGCAATAAACAACTGCACCTCCCAGTCGCGAACCATTTCAACTCCCCCTCCCATTCCTCAGACGACATGTCCATCCTGGGCCTCCTGCAGTGCCACAACGATGCCACCCGAAGGTTGCAGGAACAGCAACTCATATTCCGCTTGGGAACCCTGCAGCCCAATGGTATCAATGTGGATTTCACAAGTTTCAAAATCTCCCCTCCCCCTACCGCATCCCAAAACCAG
>NC_063335.1:29665298-29682434 GCF_021869965.1 Rhincodon typus
GTGGCACTGGTTATAGTTGAATTCATTTTAGGCAACAAGGCCTATCACTTCATCTCTAAGCATCTTTTTACTTCAGCTTCAGCTGTATAACTCAACTTATTCGCAGGCAATTTCATGTCCTCCCAAAGTTTAGTCTGCCTGGAGCTCTCTATTGCTGTTTCATTTTTATTTTAGCTAGCGTTATTGCCTGTAGATCCCTCCCGCATTCTCACTAGCAAAAAGCCTTCGCATTCTGCTGGAATACTAGTCCCATTTGGTTTATAAAGTCCCTACAGCGTGGAAGTAGGCCATTTGGACCATCCAAAGAGCATCCCACCTAGCACCACCACCCCCCATCCTGTTTTTCCCATGGCTAATCCACCTAGCCTGCACATCCCTGGACATTATGGGCAATTTAGCACAGCCAATCCACCTAGACTGCACACCTTTGGACTGTGGGAGGAAACCGGAGCACCCGGAGGAAACCCACGCAGACACGGGGAGAATGTGCAAACTCCACACAGACAGTTGCCCAAGGTTGGAATCAAACCTGGCTACTTGGCGCTGTGAGACAGCAGTGTTAACCACTGAGCCACCATGCCACCCATTCAGGTGGAGACTATCCTATTGGTAACAGAAATAAAGAGACAGGAGCGACTTTGTTCATCTCAATGGAGACTAAGGCTTACAAAGTAAGTCACTGGGGTAGATTCAAAGGAAAGGAAGCCATCACGAGGCCCTGTCCTTCATGGTAGCTCAGTGCTACCTCCATCCCCTTATAATGAGCCATAGCGAGGCTACAGCATCATGGGTAGACACAAGGGAAATCTGCTGAGACCCTGTAGCCCATACGGCTGCTGCAGAGCAGTGGGTTGAGTGGAAGGCCAGGACTGATTCAGAAGGGGTGTGCTGAAAGAAATCCAAGTCAAGTTAGAGAGGCACTGGCCTTACCATCCACATTTCTGTTATTTTCCATTTCCTGGATGAGAATCCAAACCATCACATTGAGTCACTGTGGTGAGTAATATCCACATAAATCAGTTTCTTCAGCCCGTGCTAAAAGTGTTGAATGGTAGGCATTCTCTTCAAAATGTATACCCAGTTGAAGTATATACGTTTTAAATTGAGAGATTACTAATAGCGGAATAGTATTACTCAGGATATGGCCAACAATAACATCACAAGGGCTCACAATGAGTTATTGCTTACCTTCCATCTGTTGGTTCCACTCTGACCTTGTCAAATACTTTAAAATTTACTCCATTCTTAACCAATGAATCCAGGACTGCTTTAACAGGAGGCAGTTTGGCTATATTCTTGTCAGTCATAACACAAACATTCCTGGCCTTCATGTTCTGAAGATCCTACAGAAATACCAAAAGCTGGAATGTTTTAACATGAACAGCATGCAAACAGCGAACAGCCAATTATTAATGAATAGCTCATACATTTGCCAGGGTTCTATTGTTACCTTAGTCTGCATTTCAAACACAGGAAATAAGGACCGAGGTTCAAAGTTACTTACAAGCATCCTGACACTCACTAGAGTTGGCTTCTACAAAACAAGTTACACTTTTGTTCCTCTGTTCTGAGGAAGGGTCACTGGATCCAGAAACTTCTGTTTTTGTTCCTAATTTACAGCATCCACAGTTCTTTCGGTCTTTTTTAAGTGACATTTTCCATTCGAAACAGAAACAGAAATTGCTGGAAAAGCTCAGCAGGTCCGGCAGTATCTGTGAAGAGAAATCAGAGTTAACGTTTCAGGTTGAGTGACTGTTCTGAGGAAGGGTCACTTGACCTGAACCATTAACTCTGATTTCTCTTCACAGATACTGCCAGACCTACTGAGCTTTTCCGGCAATTTCTGTTTTTGTTTATGATTTACAGCATCCGCTGTTCTTTCGGTTTTTACACTTTTGTGTTAGCTTGTTCAGAGCGGTCATTATCAGTGCACTAAATGAAAGGGTGACTGGCAAATCAATGTAGATGTTACTGAAAGGAAAAGGGTTTCTGGCTGCATTTAAAACACTGTGCTCGATATTCCTATGAGGATGGTTTCAGTGTCAGCAGGTGGGCAAGGTGTGCAATAGTGTGGGTTAAAAGTCAACTCAGCGGGTCTGCAACTGGACTAATCTGCTTTGACTTCTGGGTCTAAACTGCACAGTGGTTGTGATGTACCCATAGGATGCATCCTTAGTTCCATTTAAAGGAGCAATGCACAAATGGAAGTTTGAGGTGTTTAGGATGGATGGCACACATTCAAGCAAGGTCAACTCTCAGATTGAATGATGTGTTGCTGCAATTACTCCTGGGTACAGGAAGGAGTAGGAAAGATATACTTTCTCCAGTTACAGGGAGAAGAACTGGTAGCTCTCACCAAAAAAAAAGGCCTGGTTGAAAGTTGCTGAGGAAGTAAACTGGTGTGTTGCCCCCAGATCTTGGTTGCAGTTAATGAGTTAGCCAGGCTAAGAAATGTAAGTATTTTTGTTGATTCTACGATGCCGATGTAGTTAGGTCCTCCACACTTATACTCTGGATCAGAAATCTCCACCATCTCACTCTTCACCCCAGCCAACTTTCAGCAGCACACTGCCATCATTATATCAGCTTCTGACTACCATTGTCTCAATGCTTCTGCAAGATGATGCATCTGTCTCTAAGGCAGGGCATCCACTTGCTCATTTCACTCACAAATCTGTTTGATTCGCTCTTGTCTCAGATGCGAAAAATCAAAGGAAAGGGAGAGGTTGGTCATTGTAAGTAATCCAAATTGTATAAGGATACAGAAGCAAGGCCCAGGAGATAAGCAGCATCTCTATATCCGTCTCAGCCAGCGACAAAGACGCAGGAATCTTACATATAATTGTTGACAGATTGGATATACATATGCTGACTTTACTTACAATAACTACAAAAACCGAACCATGGACAATGATAACTGCCAAAATTATGAACTTGCCAATGACTAAATCACCACAGAATGTACAGCCTTGCTCCTGTGTAAACACTCACACCACATTGCGTTTACATTGAGAGTTCACTGGGGTCTAAACTTCGCAAGTGAGCGTTGACAGACATTTTTCGTAGGGAGAGCTGAGAACAGTCTGTGGCACAGGGGTTAATGCTCTCTCAGCTCTGTTCAGCAGGACACAGTTGCTGAACAGCAGAGCTACTCTTGGAGGCGCTACAGAAACTCAGCCAGGTAGGCCACGCATACTCTCCACGATACCGGATAGTTGAAGAAACCAATTTGATTCATAACACAAAGGCAACGTACTGCAGATGCTGAAAATCTCAAACAAAACTGGAAAAATTCAGCAACTCGGCTAGCATCTGTGCAGAGAAACAGAATTAACTTCAACGACCTCTCAGCAAAACTGCAGGGAAGTAGAAATGTAAGGGCTTTTAAGTCAGTGAAGGTGTTGGGGGTGAAAGGAAATACTATTAGGTGGTGTATAAACTATACCTATTAATGTGAGTGATCCTTTATTATTCTTTTATCTTCATCTATATGAATCCTACATTGCCATTTTACTTAAATTCGTTAAGTAATTCTGCACGATAAAAAAAGCATATCCCCAAGCCAATTCTAATGGTTAAAGTGCATTATAGAATAAACAGACAAACTTAAGAAGCAAGTAATGTGCTCTTGATGCTTTGCCAAATTAATCCTTCACCCGCCCAATTACACATTGATGTTTTAAAACAACAAAGAACAAAGAAAATTACAGTACAGGAACAGGCCCTTCGGCATTGCACCGACATGCTGCCCGTCACAACTAAAACCCCCTACCCTTCTGGGGACTGTATCCCTCTATTCCCATCCTATTCATATATTTATGAAGATGCCCATTAAAAGTCACTATAGTATATGCTTCCACTACCTCCCCCGGCAGCGAGTTCCAGGCACCCACCACCCTCTGTGTAAAAAACTTGCCTTGTACAACATTTATTTTATTGTGGAAAGATGAAAATAAAGTCAGAGAGAGAACCATACCTTTAAGGGCAAGGTGATTCACATAAATTTTATTGTCATCACGTAAAATCTATATAAATCACCTACCCTCTAAATAACGATCTAGCTTCCCCTTAAAGATATATAAGGAAAGATAAAAGGAGGCGAGACTTGAATGGAGCATAAATACCAGTAATAGAATAACTTGGCTGAACGTAAATACCAGCATAGACTAATTGGCCTGAGCATAAATACCAATATAAACTAATTGGGCTGGGCATAAATTCCAATATAGACTAACTGAACGGGGCATATATACCAGTATAGACTAATTGGGCTGAATGTAAATATCAATATAGACTAATTGGACTGGGCATATATACGAGTATAGACTCATTGGGCTGGGCATAAATACCAGTATGGATTAATTGGGCTGAACATAAATACAGTATAGACTAATTGGGCTGAACATAAATACCAATATAGGCTAATTGGTCTGAGCATATATACCAGTATAGACTAATTGGGCTGAATGACCTGTTTCTGCGTGGCATACCCTATGTAAAACAATCAGCTATTAATGTGTATAATTTAAGAGGTAGAATTCTTACCATACCAACTTCATTTGTTACCCCTTCTCCATATCGAATATTTGAACAGGCCATCTATAATAGAATCAATGTCCATAGAGATCATCAGCCTTGCAAGTAAAATTCAATTCATTTTCTATAATTTTTCCCACATTATTAATGATGAAATGATTAAGTTCTAAAAGACCATGACTCTTTAAATGAAATATTTGTACCTCAAAAGCATAGTCTGTTGTTCTGGTTGCACCATGTTCTGGAGCTGGAACATAAACACCAACATTGAAAAGCATTCACAGCTTCCTAACACCACACTGCCAAGAAAATGGGAACCTCAAGATTTCAAACAATTTGACATGACTGTAAAGCATGTTTCTACAACACAGTTTTTAACACAAACTGATGGTTGCATGTGCAGATAAAATTAGACCAAAAATGTTTCCTGGTTATGCTCAGCAACTAACAACTGCTGTGGAGAGATTAACAAATTTTAAATCCCAGTGTTATCCTAAATAAGTTGGGAAATTTGAACATTAATGGAGTATTTTCTACAGAAAAAATGGGTTGAATGGCCTCCTTCGGACTGTAACAATTTGGTGATTTTAAAAAAATCAAGCTCCTTAATCCCAGCAGCAGAAAGTAGTCATTAATGCCCAGAAGTTACTTGTGCTACAATACCTTGAAAATTGTAAAATCTGAAGTTGAAACCAAATTTTATATTCTGAGATTGTGATGTTTACATCTTTGTGGCTGGTCAGGGTCACATTCCTCTACCATAGAAAGCATGACACTGACTGATAAAAGGCCTATAATTACCAACTACCAAAGATTAAACTCAGCGTGGAGTTAATCAGAAACACACACAAAAATGTGTGTAATTATTTACCTTGGTAAATACGCATCCAGTCATTTATTACAGCTTTATATTCTTGAATTAATTAACAGATCACGAGGTGACTGCCAGTGATTTAACTGCTGTTCTTAGCCAACAGCTGAAATTACATTTTAAATAGAATTATTTATCCCTAACCTGTGTGCTACTGTCACCTTCTACAGCATTGAACAATGTTCTCATAATAGAGGATTACCTTGTGAATAACCGTGAGAATGAGCAGGGCACCGACATCTAGGCAAATAATAAAGGATTAAAGGTGTTCAAATGGTACCATTTCTTTCTAAGTATAAAAGAATTACAAAGATGGCTGTGGTTAATAATCATAGTTAAATCATCATATTGCAATTACATGTGTCAAATACTGTTTAAAATTTGATTTACTCTACATGGACCAGGAAATACAAACTGTGTTACTTCCTGATTTCAGAAACCCAGCTCCACCACGTCTGGCCACAGCTGTCTTGTTTTCATCTCCTGGAGACATAGATAAGCAGGATTCAGATTGTCTGAGTCCCAAGACAGCACTGGGGAGCCAGTGCTAAGGCAGGCCTACAGACCTCAGTGTATGAAACAGAGGCAGAGCTTTCCATGTTATTCTGATGCCCTGAACCCTCACTAAAACTAAATCAAGAAATGCCTCTCTGTCCTGTTGGGTTAGCTTTGTATTGGCAAAATGCTTTCCTGAATATATTTTATGAATTCTGCCTTGCCTTCTTACATCTTTTATGATGATTTTATTCAAGATAATATGAAAGTTGTTGAAGTGCCCTAAGTATACTCTCAACAATTTGCCAACATATTTGTTTTCCTGTCTCCTTTTGCCCCTTTGAAGGTCTATAGCATACTCCAAGCTAGTCTCTTTTTGTCCTTTATTCAACCCACCTGGCCTCATTTTTGATCTTTTGGGCATATCATCAATTTTATTTATTCATTCATGGGATGACGGCGTCACTGGCTAAGCCACCATTTATTGCCCATCTTGGAGGGCAGTTAACAGTCAACCACATTAATGTGGGTCTGGAGTCACGTGTAGGCCAGACCAGGTAATGATTGCAGTTTCCTTATCTGAAGGACATTAGTGAAACAAATGGGTTTTTCCCAACAATCGACAACGATGCATGTCATCATCACAGTCTTAATTCCAGACTTTTTAAAAAATCGAATTCAAAATTCCACCATGGCAGAATTTGAACCCAGGTCTCTGGATTAGCAGTCCAGTGATACTTCCTCCCCATCTAGAAATAGCAATGTTCCAGTGATGGCAGTGTTCACTCTAACTCCTTGGATACTGATATTTCCACACACAAGAAGGCTTGGAAACATTCAGATTTGGGTTGATAAGTATCAAGGAATATTCATGCTGCACAAGTGCCAGGCAATGACCGCTTCCATCATGAAAGAATCAAACCACCCACCCACGATGTTCAATGCCATTTTCATTGCTGAATGCCCACTCTATTGACATCCTGGGCATTACCACTGACTAGAAAGTGAACTGGACCAGCCACATATTTACTGTGAATACAGAGCAGGACAGAGGCTGGGAATTCTGTGGCTAATAACTGACCTCCCAACTCCCAAAGTCCTACATCTACAAGAAACAAGTCAGGAGTGTGATAGAAATCCAAGATAGCGGCGGAGTAGATCACTTCAGTCAGAGCTTGTCTGCTCCGTCTGTTTCTTTCTCATTTCTTTCTCTTTCTTTCCTCTTTCTTTCCTCTCTGGGTGTTTCTTTTCTTCACTCCTGGCCTAAGCCGGGACCCGTCAAGGCGTCCTCTCGGCCCGGCCCAGCCTGTGGCTGTCCCTTGGCCCAGGGTGGTGGTGTCTCGGCCCAGTGTCTTGGCCTGTGAATGGGTCCTGCCTGGGCATGTTCCGGAGCCAGCAGGGGGAGATCGGGAGGTGGCAGCTTCAGCAGCAGCGATGACATTGTGGCCCAATGTGGGAAGAAAGAGCAAGGAGGGAGGTCCCAGTGTCTATGACGGTGGCGTCGAGAACAGGTAGCTAACGTCTCCCAGATAGCAAGCTAAACAGAGAACTCATCAAATACTGTTGAACTCTTATTTTTCTAGTTTATATTAAGAAGAACTTTAATGTTAACCAATACCTTGTTTGTTTATTTTTCTAATTATTCTATTAAGGTAATGCTTAACTTTTTATCTTTGTTTCTCTTACTACTTTGTACTTAAGTTTTGTGCCTAAGGACCTTTCTACCTAAGATGGTGTCATGTGTGGCAGCATGATACACTTTTCACTGTACTCCTGTACTTGAGTACATGACAATAAAATCTATATCAAAAAAAATCTACCCCCCACTTGCCTGGGTGAGTGAAGAGAAAGCAGTCTCCTGCATCCTAGGCATCATCTTCAACATTCAGTCCCTCCATCAGCAGAACAAATAGCAGCAGCATGTACTATCTACAAGATGGCACTGCAATGAGACACCCTCTGAACTCTAGAATGACAAGGCCAGAAAATACAGGGGAACACCACCATCCACAAATCTCTCAAGTCACACGCCATCCTGATTTGGAACAATAAGCTGGTTCCTTCACTTGGGCTAGGTCCTGTATCTGTAATGCTCTTCCTCACTGCACTGTGGGCACACCTAAACCAGGTGGGACTGCTAATGGTTCAGGAAGCGGCAGCTCACTGCCAAGTGCTGGAGGGCAGTTAGGGATTGGCAAGAAATGTTGCCTTTGCCAGCACCCGATATATCCCATGGATAAATACTGTAAATTATAAAATCCTACTCCAATCTGTTTGTGACATTTCACTAATGGCATTTCAATTGCTAATTACGAGCCTTCATTCACAAAAGCATGCTGCTTTTAAGGGATTTTTTTTGGTACGATAATTCACCGTTGAATTTGACAGCCAGAAAACACGTTGGGTTCACTGATGTACAGAATAGATCAGGGCCGGAGTGAGAGAGTAACAGCAGTGTTGCAGCTATTACACAAGGATTTCCAGCAAACGCTGCAAGTGTGGCTCATGCCGAGTGACTGCAGTCACAGGGAATATTGCTGGAGAACATTCCCAAGCCGGCGGCGTCCTTGAGGACCGACAGATATAATTTGCTGGCCTTGTTGCTAGCACTGGCTAAGGGCTCGGTCTGCTCCGGATTGATTGCTAATTCAGTGGCGGCCTGATCCATAGAGACACACTGACACTCAAAACACTGATCGACAAACAGCTCAATGCTATTGGCAAATGCATCTAAACAACGGAAAGATCGGATGCACTGACATTCTACTAAAGAGAAACTGTTATTTCCTTTTGATTTGCTCACTTACGACGCCCGTTGCAGCTGCTTCAACAACTGGGTAACTCTGTCTCGACCTGCCATGTCTTTCAGACAGAGGAGAACTCTGGGATGGGAACACTAAATTTCCCACAAAATAAACATTTCCTCAGTCCTATTGTGGCGTTTCTTTTTAAGTCCAGCAACGTTTATTGATATCCAGAAAAGCACAGAACAAACCAAAAGCACAGAATTTTAAAGCAGGAGCCCACTCGACTTAAATAAAACAAATAGCAGCTGATGCGGGAGATCTGAAACAAACACAAACTGAAATTGCTGGTCAAACTCAACAGGTCTGGCAGCGTCTGTACAAAGTTAACCTTTCCAGTCCACTGACCGTTCTTGAGTACTGATTCTCTCTCCACGGATGCTGTCAGACCTCCCGAGTTTCTCCAGCAATTTCTGTTTTTGTTTGCCTCGGCCGCTCCACTTGGCTTGGCTATATCAGGTCTTTGAGAGGTTTTCACATTTTCGTGCACTTCTTTGCATTTTAGTTTTAACGATTAATCGAAAATTTTAAAGACATTAAAAAATTGCAATGATTTTTCTGAGAATATGTTTTATTGCTTAATTGCAAAAACCAAACGAAATGAAATGATGATGCTTGTGGTTGCATTCCATTGGCAAGCTTGTCAATTCTTGGCCACGAAGACCATAAGAAATAGGAACAGGAGCAGGCTGTTCAGCCTCTTGAGCCTGTTCCACCATTCAATAGGATCATGGCTGATACACGTTCCTCACATCCACTTTTCTGCATTTTCCCCATAACCCCTGATTCCTGGACTGATCAAGAATTTATCTTAGGCTTAAATATACAGAACAACCCTGCTCCCACAGCTCTCTGTAGCAAGGAGTTCAAAGACAACCTTCTTAGAGAAGAAATCTCTCCCCATTATAGTCTTAAATTGGCACTTCTTTATTCTGAGACTATGCTTTCTGTCCTGGACTCTGCCATGAGGGGAAACAACCTCTTCACATTTACTCTACCAAGCCCCTTAAGAATCCTATATGTTTCAATGAGATCATCTCATTCTTCTAAACTCCAGAGAGTACAGCCCCAACCTGTTCAACATTTGCTCATAAGACAATCCTTCCATATCTGGAATCAGCCTTGTGAGCCTTCTCTGAACTGCCTCCAATGAAATTATATTTTCTTAAATAAGGGACCAAAACTGCTCACAGTACTCCAGATATGGTCTCACCAGTATCTTGTACAGTTGCAGTAAGCCTTTCCTACTCTTATACTCCAAACCCTTAAAATAAAGGGCCAACATTCCATTAGACTTCCAGATTCCCTGCTGCACCTGTGTGCTAGCTTTCTGTGTTTCATGCACAAGTCCCCTTGAGTCCCTTTCGCGTTTCAACTTTCTGCAGTTTTTCTCCATTTAAACAATATTCTGTTCTTCTGTTCTCCCTTCCAAAATGAACTACTTCACATTTTCCCACGTAACACTCTATTTGCCAAAATTTTGCTTACTTACTTAACTTGTCAACATCTTTCTGTAAACTGTTTGTATCCTTCTCGTAGCCGGCTTTTCCACCTATTTTAGTATCATCTGCAAAATTGGCTACTGTACATTCACGTTCTTCCTCCAAGGCTTTGATACATATTGTAAGCAGTTATGGTTCCAGCACTGATCCTTGTCGAACCCCACTGTTAACAGGTCACCAGAAACCCTTATCCTCTCTCATTGTTTCCTGCCCATGAGCCAATTCTCTATCAATGTCAATATACAACCTCCAATACAAGGGGCTCTTATGATTTACCTTTTGTGAGGTGTCAGAGGCCTTCTGGAAGTCCATTCTGGTTGAGACTTCCTCAAAAAACTCTAGTATATTTGACAGGCATGATCTCCCTTTTATGAAGCTGTGCTGACTCTGTCTGATTGGATTATGATTTTCCAAATGTTCTGCTATTAATTCCTCAATAATAGAATCCAATACTTTTCCAGGTTAATCAGCCTATAATTACCCACCTTTGCCTCCCTCCCTTTTTGAAAAGGGCGTCACACGAGCAGTTTAATGTTTGAAACAGAAAAGAGCTGTTTCAAGTTGAAGACGGTTCTAATAGTTGTCATTGCAGAGAAGACTTGTTCATAAAGATATGACTACAGGTAGGACACATCCTGCTGGTTGAGAAACATTGCTTTAGAATGATTTCGAGATGATGTTTATGAACTCATCATCCAAGCTACTATTACCAATCTGATTTTTTCCTGTTTATATCTAAACTCTCCCAATATTATTGCCATCCCCTTACCACAATCTCCCAACATTTCTTTTTATATGCTTTGTTCTACACTGTGGTTATTGTCAGGGGATGGTGGGTTGTTGACCAACCCCACTACTGACTTCCTTCTCCTACTATTCTAGATGTCCACCCAAAGAGATTCTATGTCCTAATTTCCTAAATCAAGTGATCTCTTATTCCTGCACAGATATCATCATTGGTTAACAGAGCTACCCCTCCACCTTTACCTAACACAGGTGATCCTCGACTTATAAACATCTGATTTACGAATGCAATCCCATATAGGGTTGTATTAATTTTAAAGATCTGACATACCAACACTTCCTTCTACTTATGAACGGCTATTTTATATTGTTCTGCATTGTGTTCTGACATACATACAAATCAACTTGCAAACGGACTCAAGAAGAGAACCTATTTGCAAACCAGTTACTGTCTGTATCCTAATCTTCTTGAATGTTAACATTCAAGATACAAGCCTGGTCATTCTGCAGCTACATCTCTGTTTTAGCTATCAATTCATTGGTTTTTACTTCAACATGCACTATAAATGTATTTACTTTGTTAGGAATGCTATGTACGTTCAATTGGAGATTTTAGTTTTGTCTTTGCTACCATTTTTTAAATCTAATCTTGAGCATTGGTGTATTCCTACTTTTTTTCTCTCAATCCCTTCTTGCCATTCTCTGATCCTCATTTCTCACATTACTATTTCCCTCTCCTGTCTTGCCTTTACTCTTTGATATATCACATCCCTCCAAATTTTATCCCATAACCCCAATAATTTTGTTTAAAACCCTCTCTACCTCTGAGAAATGTCATTTGGAATGGTCGGAGTACAATTCTGGTACAGACCATTCCAATGATACAGCTCGCATTTGCCCCAGTACTAGTGTCAATGAACCATGAACCAGAATGCACTTCTCCCACATAAGTCTTTGAACTATATATTCATCTCTCTAATTTTATGCACCGTATACCAATTTGCACACTGCCCAGTTAATAATCCAGAGTTTGTAACCTTTGGGGTCTTGATTTTTAAATTTGGTGCCTAGCCTTTGTAATCTCTACACAGAAAATAAGAACACAAGACCTACGATCAGGAGTAGGCAATTCAGCCCCTTGAGCCTGCTCCACCATGTGATAAGATCATGGCTGATCTCATCTCAGCCTCAACTCCACTTTCCTGCCTGCTCTCCGTAACTCTTCAACCCAATGCTAACAAAAAATCTAACTCCTCCTTAAATTTACTCCATGTTCCAGCATCCACTGCACTCTGGGGGAGCAAATTCCATAGATTCATGACCCTCTGAGAGAAGTTATTGCTGTTTTAAATCTGTTACCCCTTATCCTAAAACTATGACCTCTCATTCTATATTGCCCCACAAGGGGAAACATCTTCTCTGTCAATTCCACTTAGCATCTCATAAACATCAATTAGATCTCCTGTCATTCTTCTAAACTGCAGAGCGTATAGACCTAATCTGCTCCGAAAGCTTGTGATTGCAAATAAACTTGTTTGACTATAACCTGGTGTCATGTGACATCTGACCTTGTACAGTTGCAGCAACACTTCCCCACTTTCACGCTATATTCCTTTAGCGATAAATGCCAAAATTCCACTCACCTATTGCCTACTGTATCTGCATATTAGTTTTCTGTGATTGGTGCATAAGGACACCCAGATCCCTTTGCGCCAAAACACTTCAAAGTTTCTTCCCATTTAGATAGTAAGTTGTCTATTACTTCATCCAAAATGGATAACCTCACACTTATCTACATTAAATTTCATCTGCCAAATTTTGGCCTATTCGCCCAACATATCCATATATAAATTTCTTATTTCTTCATTGCAACTTGCTTTCCCACCAATTTGTGTCATCTGCAGATTTGGTTATCTTACTTTCTATCCCCACATCCAATTCATTAATATAGATTGTGAATAGTTGGGACCCGAGGACCGAACTCTGTGGCACTCACTAGTTACGTCTTGCCAATTAGAAAAAAAGACCTATTTATCTTGACCCTCTGCTTTCTGTTGGTTAGCCAAACTAGCTGATTCTAATGAATACTTTCAGAGATTGACACTCCTGAACGCCTATGCTTGGTTCCCTTACCTGCCACACTCAAGAGTTAAACTCCCTGGCCACTTCCCAAGTCAGAAGACCCTATCATAAATGATGTGACTGCTTCCTGAGAAAAAGAATCAAGGTACCTTCCCCCTTCCTGCTTTAGTGTCCAAAATCTCAGCTATAGTTGCTCAAACATCTATGAACGGACCTCTCATATATTACTGTTGATCTTTCTCTGCAGCTATACCATTATACTCTGCATTCTGTTCTGTTTCCCTGATGTATTTATGTTAGGTATGATTTGTCTGGTTAGCATGCAAAACAATACTTTTTACCAAATCTTGATACATGACAATAATAAATCAAATTAACTTACTCCAGTGATGCTTGCCCTAGATCACAAGGGTATCCAGGAACTCCCACATATTGTAGTTTTCACACATCACCTGTCCTACCGTTCTTAATGAGTTTTAATTATTTAATTAATCACTTATTTACTTTGACATATTTTACATATTTTAACTTTACCCACAATTTGAATGCTATGTTAAATTTTAAGAAAACAGTGGATCTCAACTGTTTACCAGAAACTAACCAATGCCTCTCCCTGTAGTGGAGCGAGACCCCATGGTTACTGCATGGAAAGGGCAGATAACAAACATTTCCCTTCCCATTCATCAAACTTCCCAGTCACCGAGATCTGAAGATTGCACTCATTTTCCATGCTGGCTCAAATGGTCTGCTCTTTCACCTACTTATAATCCCATTAAGGAAAAAAGTTTGTGTAAATGGTTAACAAGGAAAATGTTAGAAAATTGAAAAGATGTAAACCATGGTAAACCAGGGAGTCAGGTGTGAAATTAAACGGAACCATATTAATTAAGTGGACAACTCTACCTTTTTTCTGGTGTGCTGTTAATTTTGAAACAGTATTCTGGTATTTTGTCACTTTACATTATCTATAGTTCTTAAGTTTCCATACGGTATAATTTATAGAAAAAAAACTTGCTGCGCTTCAAAATATTTTAACTCCAGACTGCAGTTCATGCTTTATAAATATGTTTCTGTCGACCACCAAAGGATACAATTCAGGAGTAACTGAATTGAAAACTGAACTGAAAATTTCAAGACTTGCCTCACTATCCTTTAAAAGTTTGGTATTATAAGGGGCTTTACAGTGAATATATTATTTGCATACTCAGCTACGTAGGCAATTTGTGTAAAACAAAAATCCCAAACTCCAAATGAGGTATTGCAGCGATAAATAAAACAGTTTATGAAAACAGTTGATACGTTATAGTCAAGTTTAGTAACGGGAGTACTTTTATAGTACACTACAGTCTACAGTCAGTACTGGTGAAGACAATTTCTTAAATACTATCAAAAACAGAAATTGCTGGAAAAGCTCAGTAGGTCTGGCAGCACCTGTGAAATCAGTGTTAACCTTTTGGTCCTGGAGTTCTGAGGAAGTGTCACAGGACCCAAATGTTAACACCAACTTCTCTTCACAGGTGTTGCCAGACCAACTGAGCTTTTCCAGCAATTTCTGTTTTGGTTTCTAATTTACAGCATCCACAGTTTTTTCAGTTTTTTAAAAACAATATATTGGTTTTGATCCAAAGATATGTGGAGGCACTACAGAAATACAAGTTCTTCCTTTCTATTTGTCTGAGATAGAAATCATAACCTATAAACTCATGGAATGGATTTCCAGAGAAAGAGACTCTATCTTGAGGCACTGGATTTGAAATGTTAACTTGCTCTGTCTCTATGGATGCTGCCTGACCCACTATGATCTCCAGCATTTTATTTTTTTCAGTTACAGATTCCAGCATCTGTAGTAATTTGTTCCCCTATTTTGAGGAGAGTTAAGTTGTCAACTGTGAGTATTTTCAAATAACCATAGATACAATTAACCGGAGGACAAAAGGCCACTCAACACTGGAACTGAGCTGCCAACTCACATCGAAAGAGGTTTGGTGCTTTCCTTACATACTCTATGGTTTCAAATGTTAACAACATTTAGTGGAGTTGTTAATCATACGGGCAGCACGGTGGCTCAGTGGTTAGCACTGCAGCCTCACAGCACCAGGGACCCGGGTTTGATTCCAGCCTTGGATGACTGTCTGTGCGGAGTTTGCACATTCTCCCCGTGTCTGCGTGGGTTTCCTTTGGGTGCTCTGGTTTCCCCCCACAGTCCAAGATGTGCAGGCTAGGTGGATTGGCCATGCTAAATTGCCCATAGTGTTCAGGGGTGTGTGGGTTATAGGGGGATGGGTCTGGGTGGGCTGCTCCAGGGGTTGGCATGGACTTGTTGGGCCGAAGGGCCTGTTTCCACATTAGGGATTCTAGGATAATGCAGTGCCTTACAAGGTAAAATAATTTCAATGAATCCCTTTCAAAGCAAAGCATTCAACAGGATTGCTGGCTGGACAATTTTGATAATGAGTTTTGAGCCATACAAACGATTGGCCATGGGTACAATTTAAGCTGACTCTGCACAAATCCTGTCATATATAGTTACTCAGCTGCACATAGCAAAAGAAATACAAAACACTTTATTTTAAGTTCATGAAAAACAAAACTGTCAGAACATAAGAAATTATCAGGCCACAATTAATAAAGAAACAAGGTAGGTCCTCTCAAAACTAGAATGTTCTTTGAAATCAAGAGTACAGTATTTAACAACAGTTCAATATGGCTCATTTTCTCTTCCCTTGCTGTTTCATCCCCGATTTCCGATGTTGACCTTTTCCCTTATTATTGCGATTGTGATTTTTCCCTCCTTTCCTGCCCTTTGGCCGCATTTTCTTTCGTTTTGCCGCCTGCTCCTGATCGTCTTCTCGAAGTTGTCTATTGACAGCCTTCGTGAGATCCAGTTTGGGTTTCTTGCTGGACATAACATTGAGAAGGTCTAGCTGCTTCTGCTTCTCCGCCGAGAAGTCTCCGATGATGGGCTGGAACTTCCTCTTCTTACCGGTATTCCTCGCCTCCTGTTCCTTGGGGAGCTTGTCCTGAAACTTGCCAACCGAAGCGGTGGAGGTTCTCGCCACGCGAATGGCTTTGCTGAGCTCGGCTTTGCTGCGTTGCTGGGTGGGGGCCAGACCTACACCGGGCACTTTGTGCTTCTGAGCCCTGGCGATGTTCCGCAGCCTGTTCAGCTCGTTCTTGGCCACTCTCTCTTTCTTAGCCGCGACACGTTTGGCGAACTGATCCTCAGTGGGGTCGGCGGAGTCGGGTACTTCCAGAACCCACTCTTTGGTCTCATCGTTAGCTCTCTGATAGCCCCAGCGGCGGCGCCACTCTTTCCTGCTCTCGTCCCACACCAAGTTGCTCTTCTTTTTCTTCCGGATGCCCTTGAGTTTGGCGAATTGCTCCCAGCGGGTAGGCGGTCGGGCTTTGGGCACCGCTTTTTCCCGGGGGATGAGGGTACTGGGCGGGGGCAGCAAGGCCACGATCCCCTCCTGGAGCTTCTCGCTCGGCAGCTGCCAGACGGCATTGAGCAGCAGCTGCGTGTTGTCCCGGGCTAGGGAGCGCAGCCAAGCCTCGGCCTCCTGCCGGCACAAGTTCGAATTCAGCGGGTTGGTATCCAGCGCCGTCAGGTTACCCAGGTCCACCTCCAACTCCAGGGGCCGGTCCACCCGGACCAAGCGCTCGGCCTCGGCCACCAGCTCCTCCGCCACCAGCGCCGCCATCTTCACTCGCCGTCACTTCCGCCTCCGCTTATGGTGTCACTTCCTGCGACCGCTCGCCACGTGATCCCAACTGCCGGAGCAGCTGCAGGTGAGGAACATACACCCCGCCCACATATACGTCACATACATGCCCCGCCCCCACCCACATACACACACCCACACTCACCCTCCCCACACCCCCTTACACACCCTCCCCCCACATACACACACCCCCCCCCACATACACACACACGCCTACCTCACACACCCTCACACACCCCCGCCACATACACACACACCCACCTCCCTCACACACCCTCCCACCCCCACACACACACCCCTCACTCACCCTCCCCACACCCCCTCACACACCCTCCCCCCACATACACACAACCCCCCCACATACACACACACCCACCCAC